>NC_056728.1:807331627-807391627 GCF_019279795.1 Protopterus annectens | reverse complement strand
ATCCAGTTAGCCATTGAAAGAGTTTGAGGAACTAAGATGATTTGTAAATGAATGAATGAATTGTCAAAAGAATGCACACAATTCTGAATTACATTTGAGCTCAGTTTTTTTAAATGATTTATTCATGAGGAAAAAGTCTGTTCTTGACCATGATATTCTATGTGAATCTAAAAGGGATATAAAATCCAGCCATTGAGGCAACAATTCACAATATGGATTAAAAAAGTTGAAAGCATTAATAAAACTAAGAAGCAATTAAGTGTTACATTTATTATGCGGCTATGAAGCTCCATACTTGTCTAAAGAGAAACCAGTAGTTAGGCTGAAGTTCCCTCATATTTTTTCTGACATAGTTATTAAATACATCCACTTGCTATAGAAACTAGATCTATATAAACAAGATGGACATACCGAGATTAAAGAAATAGGATGAGCTGGCAAAGGGCTTGTACAGGACTATAACTAGGTTGGGATGAAATGGGCAGCTCCCCTGGGTGTAAACTATAAGGGTGCATAATTGGAAGTTCTAAAGAGCTGCTGGCCAGACATGAACAAAGTGCTGCTATTTATTTCATAGCTGCAACTGCTGTCATAGCTGCTGAAATGAATGGGATTAGTTGTAGTTTAACTGGAGAAAACTCTCTTAGTCTTCAACTTCAGAAAACCCTTTTTCTCTTGTTCTAAGCTTTAGGGGCTGAGTGGGGCAGTAGTGTGGGGACTGCCCTAGGTGACTTAGCTATGGCTCTTTGCTTGTGCCTCATTAAATAGAAAATTCCATTTGATTATATTGATTGCAGAATGCCCTGCAGAAAGAGGACAAGGGACCACCTATTTCTCCAAAGGGCCAGATTGTGAAAGGCATGTAGGTATTTCCTTGAAGAAAGAGAAATTAATATTTATATTATAAAATGAATGGCAAAACAGCTTCCTTGAGCTGGTCATTTGCAGACTATCCACATTCAGGCTGAAATTCTGATTTCAGTCATCATTCTGACAGATTTG
Organism: Protopterus annectens; assembly: GCF_019279795.1. Lineage (NCBI taxonomy): Eukaryota > Metazoa > Chordata > Ceratodontiformes > Protopteridae > Protopterus > Protopterus annectens. The sequence continues at coordinate 807,390,625 of NC_056728.1, read as the reverse complement.
TGTGCAAAAGACAATATTGAGATATAGCAATTCTATCAATTAGTGTCCACCTGACTCCCCAAACCACAGCTCGGCCTTTTTTAGCTATGATACAAGGTAGCTGCTGTGCTTGCAGAAATTACATGAAAAACGTTACTCCATTTTCCGACATTTCTGATATTAGGTACAACTGGGCAAGTAAATGTAATATTCATTATTTGCTAGCCTACCATCCCCTAGACCTAAGCCTAAACCCACTTTTTAAAACAAATTGAATCTTTATTCTGCTGACTGATGAACCTAGAGCAATTGTAAGTGAAGAAAAAACTTTTGGCTTGGCATTACAGTAACATACGCACAGTTGGGGAGAATTATCAGATTTACTTGAAACAAATGTATCACTGCAGCCACTATGTAATGTGATAAAAATGTACATATCTTAAACTGAGTTGTTCAATATTTATACTCTCCTTCTAAACGCAATTGATGCATATAGTTATGGAAATTGTAGCATATAAGTTAAATTCTAAAGTAAAAGGTTAATATAAGTCATATATCTTAAAAATAACGAGACAAGCTGCATTTTATGAAGTTAATAAAATTTTTATATGATTGCCTAGGGAAAGGCTTAACTTCAAAACATGCTCCAAGCAACTTAAATTAAAATGAATGCTTGTAGTGGGCATAATGACCACATTATGGTCACCAACCTCCAATAATTTAAAAGTTTATAAAGTCAGATTTGAGTGAACATACAAATAACTGTCTGGAATGTAAAAAATGTTCTCTGAAGGAGTATATGTTAAGACATTTTGATGGGACACTGTAACATTCCTTATTTTAAACCAATAGATAAAATAACAAGTTTATAAAAATTCGCATCATGCTAAAATGACCAAATACATTCCAGAAAGTTAAGGTTTCCTATTTATAACCAATGGAGATTTGCTGCTACCACTTCTACAGTTCAAATGAAGCCACTATTGCAACAGATCTTGCAGCCTGAGGATTTTACAGTTCTTGAGGTAAAAATGAAGGAACTGCTGTTTATGAGAGACTTAGTGGACTCTGTAGACATAGCCGACTCTGTCACAGCTGCATGGACAGGAAGAAGGTTGACGCCATTCGACATTCTCAAAACATTTGACACTATCTCTCAAGCAGCCATATCAGCCTAGTTTTAATCTAGTAGGTTTGAGCCCGTTTTATCTATCTTTTACAAAAAAGTGTATAGTCACATTACTGTTGTTCTGTTGGTGAAGGGATGATTTGCTTCCCACACTCCGCATGAAGCAAGGCATCAAACAGAGCTGACACTTCAGCAATGTATTGTTTCTTGTCATGTGGTACATGGTACTCTTTAAAACATTCAGTTGTGACTGGTCAGTGAACCTGTGGAGGTGACATTGTCCTGTGATCTAATCTTACAAACAGAGATATTATTTGCTTACTAAAGATATAGCATGCTTACATGTATTTACTCTTCTGCAATCAACCTTACAGCTAGTAGGTTTCCGTATCAATACAGACGAGTGTGCAGGATTTGGAAATGTAATCCACATGATGAGGTGCATTCCCTACTTCCTCCTTTTCTGTGCTCGGTATCGTATTTTGAGTAATGGAAGTTACACATAAATGCTGAGAAGAAAAATAAAGTAGGGTTAGTCCTTAGTTCAGATCTGAAAGCCATTCAGTGTTTCATGTTTGAAGAGATTATTAATTAAGCACTATGGTTCGCAACAGGCTTCAGTATTTGAAAGGTTTTCAGTTATGCACGTATAAACCCAATGAAGGGGGTATCCTGTATAGTCCACCTAATAAATAGGGGCTGGGGGTTATTCACATCATAGTATTTTATCATTCTTACATCTGTATTATGTCTTGTGACCTCCAGTTTAACTCCCGTGCTTTTATTTAGACATTCAGTGATTGAGTCACAAGTTTATGAGCATTGAGTATAGGCTTTGCAAGATTTTATATTTGTTATTATTTGTTAAGATTTTTTTATTTGCATAGTTTTACATTTTCATATACTTCATTTGGTGGATGTCTTCAAAATACCCTCTGGTAAAAGGGTCCCTTTTTCGTAGAATAGTTCAGAGCTGTATTATGCGGTTGCTTATTGGGGGAGAAGAAGCTATTTTGCATATATTTTTTGATTGCGAATGAATTGAAGGATTTTGGGAACAAGTCTTACAAAATCAATTCACAGGCAATATATAAGCAATTGCAATGGAAAATATTAGCTAAAAATTATTTTGACCAGATTTTACCTCACTACATGGCATACTACCAATGTTGGCAACAACCGAACCTTTGTTTGTAGTCTAAGGGATAGAAAAGTTGTATCATTTCTGTGATTTGCTATGTCAATACATAAATGTGTAACACTGATTGCATATAGTTTCTGTATTTTTACTTTTTTTGAATGCCATATTTTCTTTCTGCAGTTGTTTAATAATATCCAAGAAAGCTAAACAAGTATGTCCTGACCTCCATTAAAGCACTTAGCACTTCTGTACATACTATCCAGGGTATCTGCCAAGAGAAGATTCTAATGAGTTTGTGACCCAAGCAATATCTGGAGCAATACTACTCAATACTATTTGTTTAGGAACCAGCTGTGGATTGATGCCACTGTTTAGTTATTGGTGAGAGAGGGAGCAAAGTTTCATTTATTCTTAGCTGTGAGCAGCTGTGGTGAGACCAGAAGTAGTAGCCAGGTAGTACCCAATAGGTAAGTAACCACTGTTTATTATACTTGGCAGACCTAATTCTATAATTTCACTAACTACTCATAAATCAGATACCATCTAACTTAACCCTTAAGAGTATCACTCTAAATATGTCATCCATTAATCCTTATGATCTCCTATAATAGAGTCTCTCCAAACCTCGAGTATTGTGATAAGCCTGATCTCCTCCACCTACTGGGAACATGACTCAACAGTCTGCTGTCACCCCATCTGTGGCTATTCTGATCATATTAGTTTCTAGGGCAGTGGAACAACTGTTTTATACTTATCAACTTGTTTAATGCTTCACCCAATTGATAGTACAACCCAAACATATTTAAATATTTAAGGAATATGGAAGCAAACCTCTTGCATCAACCCACTATTGGTAAGCATCATACTTCCACAACACCACATCAATCACAATGCTCCACTAGGCTCATTACTTATGCTGAGACTGTGAAGAAAAATTTGCCAAACTGTCATACAACACACTCTAAAATATCCCAGCCTCCAGCACACAAAGCAGTGCCTAGTGTTCTACACATACCCCTGCGCCCCCCACATAGAGTAAATTCGCCAGAGTCATCAGGATAACAAACCTAAGCAGTCTGCTTCTGCACTGGGAAATGTTTTAATCAGAGGTGACTCTGTAGTTAGGCATAAAGATGACACATTCACCAGACGTGACAAGAACAAGATGAGAGCAAGCTGTTTGTCCAGTGCCAGGACCCATGATATCTCAACCCTAACAGCTCTTAAACCTAACAAATAGGTTCAAAGCTCCTCACTTGGTTTTCATGTCAGGTGCCTAGTATAAATTCCCAACTGGCCCCAAGCAGTGCCTGGTTAAGTGGCATGTTCAAAGTCACACAGTAGGTAAATGAAGGCTAAGGAAATTAAACACTGTAGCACCAGAAGCAGCTCATTAACAAACCATAGCCTTACACTCTGTCAGTTATTAGATGATCTTATGGTTGTGCATGTACAAATGCATGACCAGAGGGGTTGCATCCAGAAGGACATGCAAAGAGACATGATGGAACTTATCATGTCTGTGTTAGAGGCAGAAAAAGTACTAGCTTTGAATAGAATTTTATCTTCACCAAGAAGGATACCTAGATGCCAAAGCGAGACAATTGGCTTTAACTATTTTTAAAGTTGCTAGTGTCATTTTAAGGAGATCCAGTATGTGTCAGCCTGGGATGAGTTGGTAGATAACTCTTCCTGGTTTGTTAAGGATGGTGCACATATTTTATAGTACTGCTTCCTCGTGCTGGTTAAAACTTTGCTGCCCTCGTAGTATACTTTTAGGAAGATTCTACCTAATGAGCCCTCCTACATAGTAATCTAAAACTCAAATTAAAGCAGTCCCAATATGGTACTACTCAATGCACTGAGTCTAAACAGAAGGATGCCTGTACTGGAGGAACTCCAGCAATACAAATGAATCCATATTTGCATAATTACTGAAACATAGTTCAATGTTGTGACATCATTCCACCTAAACAATGGTTTAGCACTTATTGTGCCTTCAGGCCCTTGGGTAACTGTGAGATAGTATCTGCATTTGTTAGAAATGGCATCATCTCATGTCAAATTACCCAAGCCCTAACTTGGAGGTCCTGGATATTCAAATCAGTGTTACCAAATCCAGCTATTACTTCCTTGCTAGCTACAGATCCCCATCAATGTTCCATAGAGATTATGGAAATTACCTTGATACCATTGAGTGGTTAAATACCAAACCAAATACCTTCTACTGTGGGATTTTATTTACCTAAGCATTAATTGGCATACCTATACTTCTAAAGTTGGATATGCTTGGCATTTCCTAGACTTTGTTAAAGCTAATACACTAAAGCAAATTGCAAAGCTAATTACATGAGGCTCTAATATCTGTGAACTGTTCCTTAACAAGCTAGCCCCTACCTGTAGACTACCTCACATCTCCGCATCCCTGGTTAAATCTGACTACAATCACCTTCTCTGTCGGGCCTAGTGGTACCATCCTACCACCAAATGAGACTGTCTTTCAGGACTTCACAAGTGCAAGCTAACTTCAGCTTGTAGAAGAGCAATAACAATTTTCCTATAGTCTCCTACAAATGGATCGATCTGAGAAGGCTGCTGTATTCACCTCTGACTTTTATCAACCCTAAACTGCTGCATAAAAAAGTCAGTGCCAGTCTTCTGTAAATATTATGGTAAATTCAGGAATAAGCTTTTGTGGATGAGGTTCCATATTCATAATCTGTACAACAAATGAAGGAAAATGTTGATAAACCTGTTCCCTTACCTCAGGAACACACTGATTCATACCAGTAAGGTACTTGAGAGCACTATTAGAAAATAAAAAGAAGGGTATCAGCATAAAGTCACTACAGATACCAAAGGAAACTACAAATTTGTATTCAATTACATCAGAAAATTAGAGTGTATTAGTCATGTTTGGAAGTATGTTTGGTTTACAATTTCATTTCCTGGTTTACTCCTCATTGTTATGTTGTCATTGAGTTTACAAATAAAAAATTAAGATTGCACTATGCGTTGTGATTTTTTTTTCACGTTTACTCAGTTTGTCTTTGCATCCACATCCACAAAATAATGTCATAGTAGGCACTGAACAGCAATGATTTACATAGATCTGCAAAACATTATGGGAAATAAAAATATCTAATTAGAGGAGGTTCTTATTTTCATTGTAGTTTCACTACTCTATAAATGAAGTTTGGCAACAAACTAAGTTGTCCCGGGCTATCTTCATGGGGGGGGGGGGGTTAGGTGAATATTAAGGGGAGTTAAGTGGGTTGGGGAGGTGAAAGGGTTAAGCCGAGGCAGGGATGATTGAGAGGAAATGAGCTAATGATAAGGAGGGGCTTAAGAGGTTTAGGCTAGTGTAGTTGGGTCAAGCAGTCACATTTGGCGTGAACTTGCTACCCACCCACCCTCCCTCTTTTCGTTGTTGGGGAGTAGTTATTTATCAGTGGGGGTAGGTGGAGAAGAGGGATAGGCTTGCCCTCTTCTGTTCCCCCTCTGATGTCTGGATGTTCATTTCAAGGATCTGGGGAAAGGAAATGAGTAGTTGGAGGAAGCTTGCTGAATAGATAAGCAAGCTGAGGTAAGTATGGTGCCTATTTGGTGGAACGTAAATTCAATGGATGGTGTATGAAGTGAGTTGGGATGCTGCTTCTTAAGTAAAGTAAGTGAGCAGAGGTATGGACCCTGCTTGTTGGGGCAGGGTGAGTAGGTACGCTGCCCTGATTAACATTACAATGAATGGTGTATGAAGTGAGATTGGATGCTGCTTCATAAGTAAAGTAAGTGAGTAGAGGTATGAACGCTGCTTACTGGGGCAGGGTGAGTAGGTACGCTGCCCTTACTAACATTGCAAGGATGTTATGCTGTATTTAGAATCATATCATGACTATTTGTAATTAATAATGTTGGTGATCAAAGCTATGTTATGGGAATTTAATAAAGGTCGTCAAATGTCATTTGGTGTGATGTGTATTATTGAAGGGGACCGGGACAATCAAGTGTTAAATTTCAATGTGAGGTGTTCCATCTGCAAGAAATGGTTTACAAAATGTTTTTCTATGAAGAAAAGGGTATTCAAGATCCTTTCATATCCACAAAACAAAATGCAAAAATAATTCACTTTTTGCATCATAGACTATATAATTTGATATTGTAAATGATAAAGAAGTTATACACATCTCCAATGTTTTGTTAATTACACTTTGTTTAGAAGATGACAAATGCACTAAAAAAGAATAATGTCTAACAAAGCACCAAGCTTATCTATAATGATATCACATATTCTGATCCAAAGGATATAGCCACTATATTAGCAGAGAAATTTAGGATTAATTGTACCTCACCTACCCACAACGTTGCCCACAGTGTCACTATATATCTAGTTTCCCCAAAATAATTTTGGAGCAAGTCTTAAAGTCCCTATCAAAGACTAAAAATAATACTTCCATGGGACCAGACAACATATCAGGCGGCATTCTCAGGAGTGCAAAGTATGCACTATCTGAACTTTTAATAAACATTTATGCAAATTGTGACAAGTTTATTGATCTGGACACCAATCATATTGTTTTTTTTAAAGAGTAGATCCTGTCTACTATATCTAACAAGCTTCTTTGGAAAGATTGCAGAGGTTGTGGGCAGTAGTTATGCAGTATATATTCCTTATCTTGATTTGGGCCAGGATTTTGACAGTATCCCCCATGCTGGTATTATTAAAAAATAGTTCAAATGTAAACTCCTATGTTCTCTTGGATTGTGAACTGGCTCTTCAACAGGTCTCAGGTTACAAAAGTTGTTGTACCCTCTTGGGCCCTCTCCTGTTTGGCATTTATTTAGCAGATATGTAGTCCAATATCCCAGAAATGTAGTTGACCAAGTTTGCTGATGTCTGCAAGTTAGGTACTGTTATCCACTCATTCAGTGATCCTGAAAATTTCCAGCAAAGGCTAGAATATGCATATCCATGGTGTACTGAAAATAGTCTATTGTTAATTGCTAAAAGAGCAGCATAGTAGCAGTCACCAAAGAAGCTATTCCAATGTTATATGTTATAAATGGTACTTCTGTTCAGATAGACATGCCTGGGGATTCATTAAACACCGTGAAGGCTTTGAGCAAAGCCTACACAGAGTTTACTTGTTTACATGGTGAAGAGCAGTGCTAATTACATATTCATGCCATGCACCACGTTTAAACACAAAGAAGTGCAGTTTTGTGGCTAACAACAGTGTTGCTGGCCAGGAAATCAGGTAGAGCAACACATATTGCGTGGAATGCCACAATGATACCAGGGTTAATAATATAACAATGTATATGGCCAAAGACATTACAGGACAGTATATACAGTGCAGAGTATTGTGGAATCCCATTTCAGGCATTCTGTACAAACGTTGTATAAATGATCCATAACAGTACATAGACTGCCATTTAAAATGAACAGTCAGGGGAAGTGTGTGTATTGAATAGGGACACACAAATGAATGTAGGAATGAGCACAGGGAAAGAGGGCAAGAGAAACATCTTAATGTACAGCAAATGAAAACATGCAAATGAAGACAGTTGTAGCAGGAGCACTAATCACATATCAACATGATACAGTATGGATTGCACAGAGAAAATGTATATTATGTGACTGTCACACAAGGTGACATAACAATGGAGAACATGTTTTTGTGATATCAGCATCCTCACATGAACAATGGAAAGGGCATCTATCAGGGATGTTATATACAATAGGGGTTAGGTGTATATTGTGAAGCTGCACAAAATGAATTATCTGAATATGACGGTAACGTCAGCATACATCTCCACCAATTGGGATACATAGTTACAGGCTCATGGACAACAGTAAACAGAAGCATCCACAATCATGGACAATATCAGAATAATTCCACAAGTAATCCCATGTCTACGGCATAACATATGTAATTGTGATTTATCATAAAGGGTTCTGCATGAACATACTTGTACAACTATTTTGAGATGTCAGCAATCTATGAGGGTAATCAAGCACACTATCCTGACACTGTAACATCTGCTGGGGTGTTAGGATGGACACTGCTATAGCTGTATGTGACATTATGATCAATCCAGGCTAGCTGACAGCTGTGCACAACATATATATGGCACAATTACCACTGTCACAAATGTAACCCATGCAATCAATGTTGTCAAACAGCTATGTATGTACTGTGTGTATCACCAGAACAGGTATCACACATTGTGAAGCTGTGCAAAATGAATTGTCTGAATTTGACTATAATGTCAGCATACATCTCCACCAATTGGGATACATAGTTACAAATTCATGGACAACAATAAACAGAAACACGCACAATCATGTATGTACTGTGTGTATCACCAAAACAGGTATCACACATGTATCTGGTATATCACCTTGATGGGGAGTACTGCACCATCAGGCAGTAATGTTTAAGCAAAAAAAAAGAATATCTAGTTATGGCTAATAAGATGTGTGGGAGCTCACTGTGGCAAAGGTGGTGCACTTCAGTTATGGTTCCATGGAAGCTGTGTAAGGATGTACATGAAGAAGGGTGCATTGTACTCAGTTATTGGATTGATGAAGGCTGAGAACTATGGAAGTATTATGACCTTTTATGTGAATGTCTTGCACATACTCAGGAGTTGCATTACATACAAGGGAGTAGTCATCACTGTGGGTATACAGTGGAGGACATTCCACATACCATCTAGCTCAGTACACAGGTCACATACCACTTGATCTGCTCATAGGGGTGCGATGCCTACATTATCATTGGGTTGTGTATTTGTTTTCATAATATAAGAAATCCCCCCCAGGTTTTTGTTTCAGCTCATGTGTCTTCATGTCTGAGGCTGCAATCTTTGGTGTGTGTTGATACTGTCTGTAGGTGTCGGACAACACTTTATAAGTGATGACATCAGCAATGTCTGGTGAGGATAAGATGGGAATAGCAGTTTCCTGCACGCTGGTGTAAAATGCTCTCTCTAATGTCAAGCAAGTGCACAAATATGCATGGACACACATACAACAGTTGACTGCAGTGAGAACAGAACCCCTACCTATCTAAGTATATGCAGTAGAGAACTCATAGTTTACGTAAGCACCATGGCACAAGTCTGACTTTTACAAGGCTGCAAGACAATTTATAGTGGAATGACATCAGCAGTGGATGTTGGAGGCCTGCAAGAAATGGAAGTGTAGGCATGTCCAACTGTCAAGCTATTGGTACTCCATGGGATTAGAGTGATAAATGCAGGACACAATTATGTTCCTCTAACTAGACACACACACACACACACACACACACACACACACACACACACACACACACACACACACACACACACACATACATACACCAGTTGACTTAAGTGAGATTAGAACTACTGCCTAACTAGGTAAGTACATGGACTACAGAACTCAATACGTTACACAAGTGCCATGGCACAAGTTTGACTTTTACAAGGCTGCAGGACAATTTATAGTGGATGACATCAACACTGGATGTTGTAGAGATGATGTTGGGAGGCCTGCATGGAATAGATGTGTAGGCATGTCCAACTGTCAAAATATTGATAGTCTATGGGATCAGAATGGTAACTGAAGGATACACAATTATGCTCTTCTGACTAGACAGACACACAAACACACCAGTTGAGTCCAATGAGATTAGAACTCATACCTAACTAAGTACACAGACTAGAAAACTCAGTACTTTACACAAGCACCATGGCACAAGTTTGCCTTTGGAAATGCTGCAGGACAATTTATAGTGGATGATATTAGCTCTGGATGTTGGAGAGAAGATGTTGGGAGGCCTGCATGAAATGGATAGATAGCCATGTCCAACTGTCAAGATACTAAAGTTCTACATGTTACCAGATTGAGAGTGGGCAATGTATAGTATTTACTGTTGTGTTTTCAATGTGCAGGTATACTTTAAGAGACAGCTTTACAAGCTATGTGCAAACAGCTGTCCTCATTACTACAATTATTGTAAAATCTGAATGTTTATTGTCATTATATAAAAAGCATCTGTTATTTATTTCTATAGTGTAGTTGCTATATTGTGAACAAGTACTGAGATATCAAGTTTGAAGTGCATGGGTGGAGGTAACAGATTGCTGCAGTGTAAATATGTATTCTGTTCTTAAAATGTGCCATCCCTTTGTCTGTGTTTTACATGTACTTTAGATGAAGACTAAATGGACAGCAAACATAAGTAATACATGCTAATGTTTACTTTCCATAGCACACATCCGAGCAGCTGGATTGTGCAGATGATGGCTAAGTGAGCATGCACGATACACATGTCTACTGCTTTTCCTGTTTGCATGTAGTTAAGCACCAAGCAAATATGACCCTCATTGCTAAAAGTATGATAGCTCTCAATACTGAGTGTATGAAACACACCTGCTGCTTAGCTGACTCTGTGGCATCAGGTATTAATACATTGACACATTTCTTTTGGAGCCCAGATGATATAGAGTTTGAATCCAGGTGTATGTAATAATTTTACATAAGTATTGATAATGCAATGAAATAATTCTTTTTGCTGCACACACTGTGTGTTATTGTGTGTTACCTTAGCCCAGCATGCTTAAGTGGAGTTAGCCACACCACTGAAGAGCCATTCACCATCGCTTGGCACTGGTGCACAACAGAATTTATAGAATGTATCTGTTTTGAAATTGTTGATTGTCTGCTTCCTTTCTGCATGTGTTCTGGACTTGCAGTTGCTGGGAAAGGTTAATAACTGCTGCACAATGTCATTATGTGGTATTAAACAATGGAAAGTAAAAAATGCAATAAAGTATCCTTTTTGAAATCAAGAATGTCTCCATCCTGTCTGCAGGTGTTCTGTCTGCTTTGTGTGTGACCATTACTCCAAATTTGCATGATGGCAAACATTGCACAAACAAGACAAGCAAAGCTAAACTTGTTTTAGCCTTGTGAGCAGTATTTATTAAGTTTCATCCTTAAAAGACAAAGGTGAGACTTCAGCCCTGATCTACAGCTAGCATATGCTATGTGGATCAATGGGTTTAGCAGATGTGCTACACACATAAGTGATTCACATGTGCAGTTGATGTATTGGTTGTCAAAGAAGTATTTACATGACTTTTTTTGTGCTTATCCCTTTCTTGTATTTGTGCTAAGCTGCACACTGTGTAAATACTGGTATTTAAAAAAATAAAAAATCAATAAACTAAATATGTTAGTACACATGAAAGATTTTTACACAAATCTGGATTTGAAATTTCACACCAATGAACTTTTAAAACACAGTAAGGGTGCCTCACCCCTCTTTGCCATAGAAACAGCTTTGCAGCAGAGAATGAAAATCATTGTGCATACAAACAAGTTCAAAATCATCCACAGTATCAACAAGACATGGCACTTGTACATTTCTGAGTTGTTTGTACATGTATTAATTTTACATGTAATGCAATGAGTAATCACACAACCCTGTATGACTATTGTTTGCAGAAATGCAGCTCTTTATTATCTCTATATGGCAGGGGCGGCTCGTGGCATAGGGCTGCCGGACTGCAGCCCCCTCAAAAAGAAAAAAAGAAAGAAAAAGAAATGAAAAAATAAAAAAAATATTTTTTTAAAATTCGCGGACTTCGCGCATGCGCATAGACCGAGTCCCGGCTTATCGGTCTATGCGCATGCTCAGGGCAGCCCGGCCGTCCCCATAGGGGGACACAAGGAGCGCCTGTGCACTTTTACAGTGCACAGACCCGCCAGGATTATGGGACGCGTCCGGACTGCAAGAGGAGCAGCAGGGACTCGGGACAGTGCCTCAGGGATCTCGTCGGCGTCGGGAAGGAGCATGTGGATCTCGCGGGTCTTCAGTATTGCGCAGGAAGGATGTATGGACGTTGTATTCATTCAGGATTCAGGTAAGGTGCCTTTCAATTTACAATGTTTATTTTTCTTTGTGTATGGTGCTTTACTGGAGTTTGTGTATGGTGCTTGTGCTTTACTGGAGTTTGTGTATGGTGCTTGTGCTTTACTGGAGTTTGTGTATGGTGCTTGTGCTTTACTGGAGTTTGTGTATGGTGCTTGTGCTTTACTGGAGTGTGTGTGTGTGTGTGTGTGTGTGTGTGTGTGTGTGTGTGTGTGTGTGTGTGTGTGTGTGTGTGTGTGTGTGTGTGTGTGAAAATGCCCCAGGTGCTTATGGTGGTGTGGTAGGGAATGCCTCAGGCTTGAACCCTGTATGCAGGTGTTAAAGACTTGAGTTCCCTACCCACCACCATTTGTAAAAAATTTCAGATTTTTACCTCATATTTGATCTGATCTGTTCCTCATAATATCTGTGGTTTGTAAATGTTGTAATGCTTGATATTTGATGGTGTAGTAGTAGCATTGTTGCCTCACAGCTGCAGGTTCTTGGGTTTGATTCTTGGCTGGGGTTCCTTCTTTGTGGGGTCTGTATCTTCTCCCTGTGTTTGTGTGGGTTTGCTTTTGTGCCCTCCCATGTTACAAAGACATGTCTGCATTATTTCTTCCTGGGCCTCCGCTGAAAATTTGTTTATTTGTTCCAAGTCAGACTGTCCTGATTAAAAATGTTAAATAAAATTGATAGGCATTTGAATTTCAGACTTAAGGGTTTCTGAATGTTTAATTCCCTCGTATTTGATGGTGCAGTGGTAGTATTGTTGCCTCACAGCTATAGGTTTTCTGGTTTGATTCTTGGTTGGGGTGGCTTCTGTGTGAGTCTGCATCTCCTGCCTGTGTTTGTGTGGATTTGCTCTGGTGCCCTGCCATTTTACAAAGATGTGTCTGCAGTTTTAATCCCTCGCCTCTGCTGAAAATTGTTTTGTTCTGTCCGCAGTAAATTTGACAGGCATTTGAATTTCAGACTTCAGGTTTCTGAATGTTTAATTCCTTGCAGATTTGATGGTGCAGTGGTAGTATTGTTGCCTCACAGCTATAGGTTTTCTGGTTTGATTCTTGGTTGGGGTGGCTTCTGTGTGGAGTCTGCATCTCCTGCCTGTGTTTGTGTGGATTTGCTCTGGTGCCCTGCCATTTTACAAAGATGTGTCTGCAGTTTTAATCCCTCGCCTCTGCTGAAAATTGTTTTTGTTCTGTCCGCAGTAAATTTGACAGGCATTTGAATTTCAGACTTCAGGTTTCTGAATGTTTAATTCCTTGCAGATTTGATGGTGCAGTGGTAGTATTGTTGCCTCACAGCTATAGGTTTTCTGGTTTGATTCTTGGTTGGGGTGGCTTCTGTGTGGAGTCTGCATCTCCTGCCTGTGTTTGTGTGGATTTGCTCTGGTGCCCTGCCATTTTACAAAGATGTGTCTGCAGTTTTAATCCCTCGTCTCTGCTGAAAATTGTTTTGCTCTGTCCGCAGTAAATTTGACAGGCATTTGAATTTCAGACTTCAGGTTTCTGAATGTTTAATTCCTTGCAGATTTGATGGTGCAGTGGTAGTATTGTTGCCTCACAGCTATAGGTTTTCTGGTTTGATTCTTGGTTGGGGTGGCTTCTGTCTGCATCTCCTCCTGTATTTGTGTGGATTTGCTCTGGTGCCCTGCCATTTTGCAAAGACGTGTCTGCAGTATTAATCCCTGCATCTCTGCTGAAAATTGTTTTGTTCTGTCCGCAGTAAAATTGACAGGCATTTGAATTTCAGACTTCAGGTTTCTGAATGTTTGATTCCTTGCAGATTTGATGGTGCAGTGGTAGTATTGTTGCCTCACAGCTATAGGTTTTCTGGTTTGATTCTTGGTTGGGGTGGCTTCTGTGTGGAGTCTGCATCTCCTCCATGTGTTTGTGTGGATTTGCTCTGGTGCCCTGCCATTTTACAAAGACGTGTCTGCAGTTTTAATCCCTGCTGAAAATTGGTTTTGTTCTGTCCGCAGTAAAATTGACAGGCATTTGAATTTCAGACTTCAGGTTTCTGAATGTTTAATTCCTTGCATAATTGATGGTGCGGTGGTAGTATTGTTGCCTCACAGCTATAGGTTTTCTGGTTTGATTCTTGGTTGGGGTGGCTTCTGTTTGGAGTCTGCATCTCCTGCCTGTGTTTGTGTGGATTTGCTCTGATGCCCTGCCATTTTACAAAGACGTGTCTGCAGTATTAATCCCTGCCTCTGCTGAAAATTGTTTTGTTCTGTCCGCAGTAGAATTGACCGGCATTTGAATTTCAAACTTCATGTTCTTCAGAATACATAGTAGCACAACCTTTTTTCTAGCAATTTTCTAAGTTTATAAGATGAATATTTTAAATTTGTCCCTATTTTTGGGACTGTATTCCCCATTATTGGCTTCACCCAGGTTTTTGTGCTAAGGTTGACAGCTATGGCAAGAACTGAATTCACTGAATATGGACTGTAGAATTGTGCATATTTACTGATAAAGGTGCACTGTAGAATTGTGCATATTTACTGATAATGGTGGACTGTAGAATTGTGCATATTTACTAATAATGGTGGACTGTGGAATTGTGCATATTTACTAATAATGGTGGACTGTAGAATTGTGTATATTTACTAATAATGGTGGACTGTGGAAGTCTGAGTAGACTTTTTATGATAAATGTTCTCAACTGGGCAGTTTTGCCATTATGGGTGCATATGTTTTGTTTCATTGCTTACTGGAAAAATGTTCAAAACAAATTTAAAACACCCTCTAACAAGTGTACTGTATTGTACAAGGACTATAATTTTCACAACAATGAGGAAGGTGTATCAAAGAGCACATGTATGTTTCATATGCAAGGGGCCTATGATTCAAAACAGCCCAAAATTAATCTTTATCTGCCACTGGCAAAATGTATTTTCTTTGAATGTGGGTTTCAATGAATGTGAGTTTCAAGGGCAGAGAAGTTTTAATGCTAAGTTTTCATTGTGAGACTGCATTGCTTTGTTTAACAGATTACTTAATGTTTGTGCTGTAAAATACAAAATAAAACTTTCAAATGAAGTCCAATCATTGAAGTAAAGCAGTATGCACATTAGTGTTTATGGTAAATGGAGTGAAATAGCCAAGTAATGGTTAATTGGAATGGCTGCAGAGGCTCCAGTTCAACCATTATTTTGTCAGGGGGGGGGAAGGGCAGCAAACTCAGACAGGCCCAGCTGAACTATACCTCCCAACTGTCCAGATTTTCAAAGAATGAATAGATTTTTGCTTCTTATTTTTGGTTTGTTGTTCATAAAATTTGTAGTTTTAATTCCTAAATGATTTGCCAGAAGTCACTAAATAATAAGTTTCAGACTTCATAACCTTCATAAAAATGCATGTTAAAGTAAGAGCCGTTCTATCAACTGTCTCAATTTATACAAGAGCAATTTTTAGTACTGTTTATATGTGCCCCCAATATATTTGGCCTTGTTCAGATTTACTGCATTAACAGGTTGAGAGGTACATGCAAATAAATTGCTTTATAGAATTAGGCATAGCCAACCTCTCAACTGTCCCCAATTTTTGGCTCAAA
Source organism: Protopterus annectens (assembly GCF_019279795.1). Lineage (NCBI taxonomy): Eukaryota > Metazoa > Chordata > Ceratodontiformes > Protopteridae > Protopterus > Protopterus annectens. The sequence goes on along the minus strand of NC_056728.1, from coordinate 807,374,910 downwards.
ATGTTGCTCTTCCCCCTAATAATCCCTCCGCAAAATAGCAATTTTGGAAGAAAACATGGAGGGTTTACAATTAAGAAATAACTGTAATAATCAAAGTTATAGATTACTTGAAATGCATGTAGATTCTTTTATTTTGTCAGCTGCTCAAGGTAGCAGTACTAATATTAAAGTGTCCCTTCTTTGACAGGTAGAAGCTGTATTGTGTGTCTATTTTATATTTTTGCATCACATTTTTGGTCCATTTTTCATAAAATTGTGTTTTTGGCAAATTAGTGACAAATCACTAAAGACTGAAGTTAGAAAATGACAGACATTTGAGTTTCAGATTTTATACCCTTCAGAAAATTCATACTAATGCAAGACCTATTCTATTATCTTTCTAAGTTTATTAGAGCAATATTTAAAATTGTCCTTCTTGTTGTGCCTTTGTCCCACTTCTGTGTATGGCTTTGTCCAGATTTCTTGCTCTTGAAGTTGAGAGGTATGACAAATGTGTCAGGGCCATCACAGTCAGCCAGAGAGATTTCAAATTGTGACATGCTTGTTGCACCCCACTCCCCATGTAGTGACTCTGGATGTGTCCAAGCAAGGCAAGGAGTAGTTGTATCTACCTTGGATGGGGAGGACACACTGCATAAGTACTACAGTGGCTTTTCATCTGTCCTTGATTTTGCAGAATGGTCTGGTTTCTGTCATATTTTTGTACTGTTGATTTATGCTTATTACTCAAAGTGCCTGTTGCTCTGTGTTTAAGTAGCAATGCTTTAATGACCATAAGGTAAGCTTGTCTGACATCGTAAGATGCAAGTAAGCTTTAATAAGCATACTGTTAAAGAATTGCCAACATTGAAAGCCTTTCTGTTGTTGCCATGCAGAGAATACTTGACTAGATAATGTATAAGCCTTGGGTATTAAAGGACAGGATTCCATTATTTTAAAAAGCTCATTACACTTGTTGGAGACTTCCAGTCATCTCTACAGGCTTTACCCGTAAACTAAACAGAATGCCAATCATGTGTGGTCCATAACCTGTACAGTAATCCTTTAAGCAATGTATCTTGAGCTTGTTTCTTGTTTGCTTTTCATTTTTACTTTTATCATGTTTTCCCATGAAACGTTGTCAGGCAGCAGGTCTTTTTGGATAAGAAACATTTTTACAAGTGGGGCATCACATAGATTTCTACTTTCAGCATGTTGCTTGGTACTTTAATAAAGCTGAATATATTATAATTAGAACTGCAGTGCAAGGAGAAGTAGTTTGAGTTGAGTGCTTCTGGTTTTTCTTATACTTGATTTTGACTGGCATTCCAGTAATGTATTTAAAAAGTAATTTATTTTTTCATGCCTCACAACCTTTTGTTTCCATCTAGATATTAAGTAAGCTGTCATGCAGCCAATGCATTGAAATATTTTTATTCTTCTACACTTATTTTTGTCTTGATTGGACTTTCATAATGATGGTTTGCCACCCAGGGCAGCGTATTTAATTAAAGTTAGTTTTTTGTGGTTTTGTGCATAGCTCCTCCCCTTTATGGTTGACCACACCCCTTCCCTTTGACCCCGCCCATTCAGCGTCTCCTGCAGCCCCCCTGTGATTTGAAGTCACCAGCCGCCACTGCTATATGGTGTTCATTCATCTCTTATCTGAGCAGTAATATCAGACATGCAGTCTGTAAGGCATTTTGTATCATTGTCCTTAAAATGTATGAGAATATTAAATGGCAATATACAGTTTTTAACAAAAGCCAGGGAGGTTTGATATTACTGAACAGAAATTGTGAAATGTGTGCTGCTTACTTACTTTAAAACCTTGACACAATGACTTCTACATTTTGTAAGTCTAGCCTGGCTGACACAGCCACTGGTGGTAAGGGAATTCGAACTGCTGTTGTGTTTTCCTTCAGCTTATCAGTAATCATTCACAGTTGCAATCCATCTGCAAGTACCTGTACTATGTTTACATGGAGCCAAGAATTTGGAATTCAACAATTCTAATGTGTTCACACCCCATTTGCATCTTCACCATGTTAACAGTCCTGAATGAACACTATAAAAAGTGAACAATACAACTGGGGAACCTGAAGGTGAGAAGATTTGTTCATGTCGATAACACAGAAGAAGATTGCTATTAATTTGGCTGTATCTGCACAGAAGACTACTGATACTGATATGATTGCATTTTCAGTTATATACTGGATATGCTCAAATGTCACTTAGAAAAATATTTTAATATATGCATTAGCAAATGCTACTTTTATCAGTATGCACTTCTTAGAAGTTTACTGATAGCATAGGCATTTTTCTCAGGGCATTTTACTTTCTCAAATGTACAGTCTTATTAATTTTTCATCACAAGTGTTAATGATTCAACTGGTTCTGTTTACACTCTTCTATTGTTATTTAATTGAAATGTAAATGTTCTGTATTGTCATTGAGACAGGGGTGTTATTCTTCTAGAAGTGCCAATAGACACCTCTCAGGGAGTGCTGGCCACAGGTAGAGGTGACTGGCAATTGCATGAAAATGAATGTTCTGCAGTAAATGTATACACGTGTTTTGGGGACAATTTCTTTGATAACACATAACAATTTACTGTTTTTTTATTCCTGTTTGGCAGCAACATCTCATTTGCCTGTTGTTCTGGGAGTAGGGGAGCCAAGTTCCATGTTTGCGTTGGCACAAACAAAATTGTTTGCACAGAGGTTTTCTTTGGTATTGTTATTCCCCTTGTTTTTGATCCAACCCTGCTTTGTGTGTGACTGTGATATGTTACAACTACATAAATCCTTTCTTATATTTAAATATCTTGAAAGTTTTTTTTGTTTCTCCAGTGGGTAATATTTAAACACTACGTATGTGTGTTATATTTATGCAGGACTTTTATGTGATATTTATGTGTAGTATCCCTCTTTTGTGTTTTATGTCACCTAGGACTATGGTACCCAAGCATCCCAATCCCCACAACCCCCCTTCATTGTCCCCTGAGAATGATGCTATTGTCAAAGCATTTAGGTGATACAGTACCTTTCTGCTTGGGAGATGATGTGGAAATATGTTTGGAAGAATGCAAATTTGTAAACAGATAGTGGATTATGTAAATGCTGTTGGGTGACACAACAGGACATATGATCAGGTATGTCATAGGCCCACTGATATGGTTTCTTTGGGTATGGAGGAGAACAGCTGCAGTGGCCCATAAACAGATGGCTACTGGAGGGGGTGCCTGCTACAGAACAACCACTGACACCAAATAAAGAGTTCACATCTACTGTTATAGATCCAGTGAGCTCAGTGGAAAGTGTACAACAGCATGTGATTAATGCTGGAGCTGCTATTTCAGGGAGAACAATTATGCCCTGGGAGGAGTTTCCATGTAGGGTTACCTATATCAATTATTAAATATTTCCTGTATAGTAAAATATTGACAGCAATACTTAAGTTTGTTTAATATTTTTTTGGGGGGAGAGGGACTAGATGTAGATTGATACAGTTAACAACACATTCTTATTCATTACACATGGGCTTAGGGTGGGTGTGTCATCTAAGTTTCTGTTAGATGTATTGTTAATAGACATCTAAAGGGCAAAACGTTTTTCACCCCTGTGTTACTGTTATTGTGATGATGGTGTCCCTATATTTTGCTTAACTTCTTCCAGGACTATCCTCCCTAGGTAGGAAATGTGGAGTCATCTGCAAATGGTAAGCAAAACATTTTCTTTATTTCAGTACTGATAAGCAGTTCACAGAAATATTTATTTTATCCATATGTGTGACATGGGCGTCAGGACTGTGTGTGTATTGCTGTACTATCTGCAATAGTAATAATGGCACCAGTGTTAGTTTGTTAGCATATATTGAACTGTAGTAGTGTAGCTATTAATTTATTTCCTGTGTTCATTGTTTATCATCACAGGTGATCCTAACAGTGGAAGTGTAGGAGTCTTGCCACTTGATGTCACAGTACTGGCAGACTCTGATGATGATGGTGGACAAACAGAGGCACAGACAGGGGTGCAGAGGTTGAATCTGACACTGAGGTTGACAATCAGCAATTCCCTGTAATTCCATCGAACACAGCCAGTAAGCCTACACCAACCCATCCCAGTGAGCCCTCAGATCTTGGACAGGTGGCAGGTGAGACATTCAGTCAGGGTAGTGTGGTTACTGCGGTTTCAGTGCTTGTTGACTCTGGCTCTAGCCAAAAGTGTGGGTAAGGTGCCACACAGGAGGGTTGTCGGGGTGTTCAGTGGAGGCTTGCTGTCAATCCTTCACCTGATCCAGGTGTGCCTTTATGTGCCACTCAATGTATGTTTAGAGCCATCATGGAGGCACAGGCATGTTCCAATAGAGCCTCCAAAGAAATACATAGGGTTGTAGATATGGCACATGCTGACATGTGAGACTCCTCTTTGTTGCTGATTCAATGGATTGGATGAATGACACATTAGAATGGGAAATGTCTGTGAAAGAATGTCTGCTGTGAGGGGGATGGCATCAACATGGCTGTAGGTCAGCCACATCATCTGATGTTAGCCAATGTGGTCATGCCCGATCATTCTTCCCATAGTGGCACTACTTCCACTGCTGTGTCAGTGGGTCAGTTCTCCACACCCAGACATGCCAGGCCATGGGGTCATAGTCCTGGATGTACTTGTGAGGACAGCTTGTCAATCAGTCATGTTCAGGTAGCAGCAATGCATCTGACTATGACCATGGATGTAACTGCTGACAAAGCCAGTTCTCATGGTCGCGTATGACGACGATAAACTGCCACCTCTACCACGCAAGGCTCACAACTCTCTGACATACCAAGATGTAGAGCTAACACAGAGCTTGGCTGTGTTCTTGCAGACACTCACCCACCAATTTCACCTTGAGTGCCCATATAGGCACACACACAACAGTTACATGGTTCATTCGTGAAGCTTAAAGCTCATTCTGTCTCAATGGCCATTTGATACTTTATCCAAATGTCTGGCTGTTTCTCTTTCTTACTCACACACACTCACTTACCTTTTGTGACAGCCAAGGCTTCCTGCCACCCCCCCCCCCACACACACACACAACACGCAGTGCAAGTGATGATAACTGTGCCATATCCTTGTTCTCTATCTTTTGGATTCAGAGATACATACGTTTTTTGTCTAATGCTCAGGGTGCATAGCTAACTTAGTGCTTAGTACATCTGTGTTTGTGATGCTGTTTTGCTAATTGCACTACTATCTTACAGGTTTTTGTAATGTGCACATGCCTCCTACACTCTTACAGCAACAGTGATGGACCAGGTTGTAAATAAAAGTGGAACAAAGGTTGAACAATAGGTAGACTTTTTAAATATTTTGGTCTTACAAATTAGACAGTTGATAGAATCAGTTTTTGCATCACTAATTTTCAGATTTTTCCAAGGGATATGAAGTCTAAAACTGAAATGTGTGTCATTAATTTTATTTATTTATCATTTGTTAACCGGGAAAGTCCGACTTGGAACAAAGCCAATTTTCAGCGGAGGCCCGGGAAGAAAGGCTCTATATACATGTCTTTATAATGTGGGAGGAAACCGGAGCACCCGGAGGAAACCCACATGAACGCAGGGAGGTCATGCAGACTCCACACAGAAGGCACCCCAGCCGAAAATCGAACCGGAGAACTTCTTGCTGTGAGGCGACAACGCTACCACTGCACCACTGCGCCGTCCGCTTTTCTAATTTTTCTAACTTTCTAATTTCTAACTCCTCTCTTTTATGATTTGTCAGTACAAAAGTATGAGGTCAAACTGAGGACATTCTGTGACCATCAGTACTTTTGAGAGGTATAAATGTGTGAATCTTTGAAGCCTGAGGCCTATTACTTGAAAGAGGACACATATTCACATAAGTTACTGCTGTCACATGTTGAAGTCAATGTTGTAAAAATCACCCACCTTTTACTTACTTACTTTACCAAGTAAACTATCATCCATCCATTGTGTTAAGGTATCAACCCTGTTGAGTATCTCCTGCAACAAGGCAGTAAGATTACCAACGGCATTTGCCTCAGAGGTTATCTCCTGCAACAAGGCAGTAAGATTACCAACGGCATTTGCCTCAGGGGTTGCACTTGGCGAACTTGCCATATTGTTGTCTTGTGAAAATAGAGACTGTGATGGTGCACCGACACTGATTGCCATGCAGAAAACAATGAAAGAACTCCAAAAAAGAACAAACTGGTAAAATAACAAAAAAGCAAGCAGGCTGTAAGTACTCCAAACCACACTATTTATTGTGAGCGCTTTTGTCAGAGACAATGCTCCAACTTCATCAGACAAAAGAAAAGACAACAATTAACCACTTTATATACTTACAAGTGGATGCAATTAAACCAATCACAAATTAACCATCAGTAAATTACATTCACTAATTCATGTAGGGCTAGAAAAACATCTAACTCCATTGTGGCAACAGTAAACAATTCAACTAATACAAGATATCTTCTCCATTTACAATATGTATACTTAAAACCATATACAAAACATATCAGAAACCTATACATAAATACATGCATATAATAAAAATATATACATTAAAGATTAAAAATTAACAAGGTATAAGACCCTTTCAGCTAAAATACCAGGGGAGCTAAACACATAGTTGATACAAGTGTGGGTAATTATAAAGTAAAAATTAAAACTTGAATGATTTTTACTTAATTATTCCTACATTTAAAAATGCAACTTACGTACATGAATATATATATATATATATATATATATATATATATATATATATATATATATATGTGTGTGTGTGTGTGTGTGTGTGTGTGTGTGTGTGTGTGTGTGTGTGTGTGAATAAAAGACCAAAAAATATGGTCCAGTAGACAAGTATATATAAATGCAACCTTATGGTAAATATGACACTGACTGTAGGTAGGCAAACAAAGGCCAGTGTGACACTTACTGTAGAAAGGCATACAAAATATACTTAAACACTTAGAAAAACTGAAGTGCTAGTGCACAAGCTATAGACACTACCTAGCAAGTGCTTTAAGCTTTAAAAGGCATTTGATTGATACATATTTGTTAAGGCCAGGAGGTATGTGGGCCAATGTGTGAACTTGCCACATAAGCCCACATTCCTCAAGTTTAAATTCCCATGGACCTCCTCGTATATTATGTTCTAACTGTTGTAAACACAAACTTGTGAGTGGGGTAATCTAAAATGTGTTTTGCCAACCCATTTGTAGTAATCTGTTTGTGTATGCTATACTGGTGTTAGTATATCCTTTGTTTTATTTTCCTTTCGGTTTTGCCAATGTAGTACGATGCGCACCCCTCGCATAAGGCTACATATACTACCCCTTTGGTGTCACAGTTAAATTTGCCTTCAGTATTGTATGTTCTATCTCTAATAAAAAGTTTATTGCCCATCTTAATTAATTTACACTGAGGGCAACTGCCACATTTTGCCATACCCAAACTACTCTTACATATTTTTCTCTGTTTCTCTAACAGGCATTTCATATTGGGTCCCCTCCTATACATGAATTGTGAGGCGGCTTCCAATATTTTATTAAGACCATTGTCTTCCAAAATTATGGTCCAATTCTTAAAAAGAATATCCCTAATGTTTTTGGAATCTGTAGAATAGGTAACAAGAAATCCTGTGCCTGTATCAAGTGTTGGGTTCGCCCTCTTTTGAATTGGCTGTTCAAAAGATGTATTATGTATTGCTTCATAGCCTTTGTGTACAATAGGTCTAAAATATCCTGACAGCCTTTTAGTATTTACCTCATGGAAGATGTGTTCAAGAAAACATAGTGGGTACCCTCTCTTCATCTTTTGTCTGATAAAGTTGGAGCATTGTCTCTGATGAAAGCGCTCACAATAAATAGTGTGGTTTGGAGTACTCACAGCCTGCTTGCTTTTTTGTTATTTTACTGTTTCACCCTTATTTTGGCTCCTTTAAGCAACAGAATGGATGTGCAATAGTGCAGATTTACTCACCATTATTAGGGTAGGTAGGACAATGCAGATATCCACACACATATTTATGTATGTAATAGGCATGTATATATAAATGTTGCTGTGTGTGTGTGTGTGTGTGTGTGTGTGTGTGTGTGTGTGTGTGTGTGTGTGTGTGTGTGTGTGTGTGTGTGTGTGTGTGTATGATGTGTATATGTGTTATGTAGATATATAGGGAGAGTCTATGTATCATTCTAATATATAGCTATATCTATATCGGTATATATCTATTTGATACTGCATTGAGATAACTATACTATGTATGTAAGAGACAGATTGTGACAGGCGGATATGTATATGTAAAATGAAAAAGTAGAATCTGGTCTGGCAGCAAAAGAAAACCTTTCAGTTAAAATAATCCAAAGTACAATAAATAAAAAGCAATAATCCAGGTAAGCGCTTTCGTTTGTCACACTGACAAACTTCTTCTGACAATAAGAAACATCCCAAATACTGAGATTGTTTATTATATTGTTTATTGTATTTGTTTATTATATTGTTTATTATATTTTTAAGGTTTTACAATGGTTTATAATGCAATTATTTGAGGTATATTCAGCTTATTTATATGACTACACCATTTAGATATGCTTCTGTGTTGTGTGTCTAAGGTGGGGGAGGTGAATTTGCTGTCAATTTGCAGACATCATGTTTTTTTGCGAAATGGACCAATAGTATTAAAAGGAGGGAATTTCAAATGGTTTTAACAGAAGGAAGTGATGTTTCTTATTGTCAAAAGAAGTTTGTCAGTTTGACAAACAAAAGCGCTTACCTGGATTATTGCTTTTTATTTATTGTACTTTAGATTATTTTAATTAAAAGGTTTTCTTTTGCTGCCAGACCAGATTCTACTTTTTCATTTTACTTGGTTTTGTGTGGCTCTTATTGCAAGTTTGGATATGTATATGTATATGTCTGTATGTATAGACATATCTATACATAGCAGGTCATTTTGATGAAGGGCCAGCAGAATAGTGCTCATTTTATCTATGGGCATGCCCAGTGGGACTGTCAACACTTATAAAGTGACTCCAGGCCACACCTACCTGTACGCCAGTCTGGGATTTTGTGTGTTATAGACAATGACATCTGTCCCTATTTCTGCAGTACTGCACTTCACTCAAAATGTCCATGGCATTCCCCAGCTGTCTGCTGTACTTAATATGTGACTGATGTTTATAATATTACACCACACACATAATGGCAGTCTGTGAAAACACCAACATAATAATACCTCAAATGCAAAAAATGTGACTACTTCCAGATTAGAAACATCAACACGCTCACCCATGCTAACTTCCCCAGTCCATTGAGCCACACAGGCTGCAAGACAGAGAGGAGTCTCATTCATCACACACTCAACAGCATAAATATGTATGTTGCTACTCCTGCATTATGTGTGACATACAATGTGTGATTGAGTTTTATGTTACAGCCCTGAGATTGCCTGGTCTGCTGATATACCATTGCTTACTTACTGTTAAAGCAGTTATATGGGAACTCTACTGTGTTGGGGGAGAAAAATAACAGCACATGATCTGCTGGGATAGACAGTATTCCAAATGTAATCCCACTGTTTAACATCTCCCTTAACTGATGTAGTGAATATTCCAACAAGGAACTAAACCTTCTATTTAAGGGGTAAAATAAAACATTTCAGAGCTTTACCAAAAAGGCTCATCCAGACTCTGCTATACTTTGCTGTGAAGGGAAGGTTAGTTTGCTTTTATTTTTTGTATTTTTGTATTACTTTATTGCCTTTCTATATTTTGAATACTTTGGTTTGTTTGCTTTACCTTGTGTTTTACTTGCATTCTGCTTTAACAGCATATTAAAACTTCAAAAGAGAGCACAGCTCTCTCTCTCTCTTCTGAATCAGGCAGAAATTAGAACTGAGTCAGGCAGGAATTAGAACTGATCAATTAAGGACTTATTCATAAGATAGAATAGGTCACTTAAGGTTAATCATTTGTTAACTGAGGGGGTGGAGCTAGGAACTAAGCCTTCTATTTAAGGGATAAAATAAAACATTTCAGTGCTTTACCAGAAAGGCTCATCCAGACTCTGTTACACTTTGCTGTGAAGGAAAAGTTAGTTTGCTTTTATTTTTTATATTTTTGTATTTTTGTATTACTTTATTGCCTTTCTATATTTTGAATACTGTGAGTTGTTTTCTTTACCTTGTGTTTTACTTGCATTCTGCTTTAACAGCATATTAAAACTTCAAAAGAGACCACAGCTCCCTCTCTCTTCTGAGTCAGGCAGAAATTAGAACTTATCAATTAAGGACTCATTCATAAGATAGAAGAGGTCACTTAAGGTTAATCATTTCTTAACTGAGGGGGTGGAGCTAGGAACTAAACCTTCTATTTAAGGGGTAAAATATAACATTTCAGAGCTTTACCAGAAAGGCTCATCCAGACTCTGCTACACTTTGCTGTGAAGGACAGGTTAGTTTGCTTTTATTTTTTGTATTTTGTATTACTTTATTGCCTTTCTATATTTTGAATACTGTGGTTTGTTTTCTTTACCTTGTGTTTTACTTGCATTCTGCTTTAACAGCATATTAAAACTTCAAAAGAGACTACAGCTCTCTCTCTTCTGAGTCAGGCAGAAATTAGAACTGAGTCAGGCAGAAATTAGAACTGATCAATTAAGGACTCATTCATAAGATAGAAGAGGTCACTTAAGGTTAATCATTTGTTAACTGAGGGGGTGGAGCTAGGAACTAAACCTTCTATTTAAGGGGTAAAATAAAACATTTCAGAGCTTTACCAGAAAGGCTCATTCAGACTCTGCTACACTTTGCTGTGAAGGAAAGGTTAGTTTGCTTTTATTTTTTGTACTTTTGTATTACTTTATTGCCTTTCTATATTTTGAATACTGTGGTTTGTTTTCTTTACCTTGTGTTTTACTTGCATTCTGCTTTAACAGCATATTAAAACTTCAAAAGAGACTACAGCTCTCTCTCTTCTGAGTCAGGCAGAAATTAGAACTGAGTCAGGCAGAAATTAGAACTGATCAATTAAGGACTCATTCATAAGATAGAAGAGGTCACTTAAGGTTAATCATTTGTTAACTGAGGGGGTGGTGCTAGGAACTAAACCTTCTATTTAAGGGGTAAAATAAAACATTTCAGAGCTTTACCAGAAAGGCTCATCCAGACTCTGCTACACTTTGCTGTGAAGGAAAGGTTAGTTTGCTTTTATTTTTTGTATTTTTGTATTACTTTATTGCCTTTCTATATTTTGATTACTGTGGTTTGTTTTCTTTACCTTGTGTTTTACTTGCATTCTGCTTTAACAGCATATTAAAACTTCAAAAGAGACTACAGCTCTCTCTCTTCTGAGTCAGACAGATTTTTTTTCCCACCCAGTTACAGTTGTCTTGTTAAATACCACTGTCTTTCTAGTTGCCTGCCTCTTATGTTAATCTGACCATATATCTCATTTCCTCTCTACTTTCACTGGCTTGTGTGAGTAATCACAAAATCATCATTTTTGAAATCCCTCCCCTTCAACTATTTAAATTTATTGGCCATCCTACTGTATTCCATAGTAACAGAATACGAAAGTGACCACCCCTTTCAATCCATCTTGCTGTTTTAAAAATAGTAACTCTCCACTAAACCTTAACTTTTTAAACAGGTAAAACTTAAGTTACCTACTTTCACATCTATCTTCTTTAGTGCACACTGTAGTGTGCATTTTTTTCATCTTACCTTTAAGCATCCCTGTGACTAGCACTTTCTCTAATACCTGCTGGAAAGCACTAGGAAGCCTTAAACTGATACAATCACTCAAATCTCCTTATTAATAAGGAGAAATTAATAGTAGGCACTAAACAACCTATAATTGCAAAGTACCTTGCTAAAGTAAGGGAAAACAGCTCCTGTACTTTACAAAAAAAAAAAAGCACCAAACCAGGCATGTCCAAGGGTCAGCTTCTGGTGATTTCTTCTGTCCACCTGGTGAATCTGGGCATACTGGGGCAGTGCAGCAATTGCCTCATGTACACAGACAACCCTATCCTCCTACCACCCAACATTACAACCTGTGAGAAATGCACTTACATAGCCAAAATGGAAGCAAAGCTCTCTCCACCCAAGATTGTGCTAGACAGCCAAGAGGAGAAGGTTAACACCCACACTACACCTCAAGCAACACATAGCCCTTCTAAACCCACACCACCAACACCCACATATAGCAACACTAAATCCACATATGCAGAGGCCTTTAACTGTAACCTGCCCAAGCAACAAGGACCTCTGAAGCTGAAATGCAAACAAACACCAATCACAACCAAAGTGTCATATAGTTCACAACACCAGTGTGCCACCCAGCAACAGCCCCTAAGGCAAAACAATGTACCTAACACTTTAGTCATAGGTGACTCTATAGTCCGGCACACTGATGTCCCTTTCACCAGGTTGAACAAGGAGAAAATTAGTCAGCTGCCTGTCAGGTGCCAGGATCTGCCACATAATGCATGCACTCAAGTCACTCCACAAGTACAAATATGACTCTGTCATTGTCCATGTTGGAGTGAATGACTTGAGACATACCTCCCTGGACTACATGAGAAGAGACATGGAAGAGCTCTCAGATCATGTGGCCCAGGAAGGTATGACCCTAGCCCTGAGTAGCATCCTGTCTTTGCCCAGAATGATACCACAATATAAGGACAAAATGATTGACTTCAACAATTGGCTAAGCTTCTGGTGTCATTCAAAGGGGATCCAGTATCTGTCTGCCTGGGATGACATGATTGACAGACCACGATGCTTTGCCAGAGATGGTTTGCACCTGTCGCCCCTGGGATTCAGGTTACTGGCTATGGCTCTTGCACTAGGCATCCAGTAATACCAGGCTACAACTCTTACCACACGTTTTGGCCACTAAACCAGGACCGAAACACTAAAGGTGGAGGAGTGTCAATATTCACCAAGGATATTCACACCACCAGGCTAGTTGCCCAATACAATGCATCTGAAATTCTCCAGGTACAACTAACACTAGGTAAGACTGCAATCCAAATTGTAGCTTGCTACAGATCCCCCACCATACCCCAAGATTCTCACTACACCTTTCTAAACATACTGGAAAATATTAAGATAGAACCAAACACCCTAATACTGGGTGATTTTAATTACCCTGCCATTAGCTGGGAAAACTACTCATGTACCAACACCTTTGCCCAATGGTTCTTGGAATTCATAAATTCCAACGCCCTTGATCAACTAATCCATAGTCCCACCAGGGGCTCCAATATCCTAGACCTGGTCATTACTAACATGGGAAATCGATGCTCCACACCTATGGTCACCCCCTCGTTAGTCAGGTCTGACCATAAGCTAATCACCCTTAACATCCACATCCCACCCCCACCCCCCAGTAAGGAAACCTCCATAAAAAAACTTCTCCATAGCCAACTTCATGCTACTCAAGTCAGAAGTGACAAACTTCATGACACCCATGCAGACGGGAACTGAAAATTCAACTGCTGAATCCTACACTAAGGCACTGTATGAGCACATCCACTCATGCATGAATCGTGCCATCCCAAATAGAACCAAGATGCTCTCATCCAAAAAAGGAAGCAAATCTGGTGGTCCCCTGCCATAAACAAACTTTACAACAAAAGGAAGAAACTGTTGCAGAAAAGAGGAAAATCCCAGGATGCAAAAAAACTCCCTTACCAGCCTCAGTAAGAAACTGAGATCCCTCATAAAATCCTCCAAAGCTAGTTACGAAAATAAAATTGCCAAAGATTCCAAAGACAACCACAAGGCATTTTATAACTATGTCAAGAATCTAAATGGCAATGCTCAGATCTGCTCTGAGCTAAAACAGAATGGCATTAAATATACTGATCTCAAGGATATTGCCAATATCCTGGCAGATCGATTCAGTTCCAACTTCACCCCCCTCTCACCCCCTAAATGGCCCATCTCAATACCGGAAGATTGCCAAATTCCGGTAATAACGGCCACACAGGTAAAAACACACTCTTCAAAGCTAAGGATACAGCATCCATGGGACCAGATGACATCCCAGGCTGTGTACTACATGAACTACAATATGAACTGGCACCGCACCTAAGTGTCATGTTTAATCATAGCCTCACCTCAGGTTTCGTGCCTACTGAGTGGTGCAGAGCTACAGTTATACCACTCCTCAAGAGGGGATCCACCTTGGATCCCGGAAACTACTGTCCCATCAGTCTGACAAGCCTTATCTGCAAGGCCATGGAGCGTATTATCATGGAACTTATAAACAAAGACATTGGCAAACTTCAAACACTGGACCCCACCCAGTTTGGGTTCGTGAAGGGCCGATCTTGTCTCCTGAACCTTATTGACTTCTTCGAATCAGTCTCCAGAGCCATGGACAAGGGTAAGGTGATCCACACAGACTATCTAGACCTTGCCAAGGCCTTTGACACCATCCCCCACTCTGGAATCATAGATAAACTTATTAAGCTGGGCATTAATCCCTACGTCACCCAATAGGTTGCTAACTGGCTTACTGATGGAACCCACATTGTAAAAGTAGCTGACTCCAAATCCAGCTCCAGACAAGTGACAGGTGGAGTACCTCAGGGTTCAGTCCTGGGACCGTTCTTGTTTAGAATCTACTTTTCTGAAGTACAGGCCAGGACTAAGGGACTCTGGCTAACAAAGTTCGCAGATGACTGCAAATTGGGAGCCATTACTGAATCCCCAAATGATGTGGATACTCTACAAAAGGGCCTTACAGAAACAGATGCTTGGTGCCAGAGCCATGGGCTCAAGGTCAATGCCAAGAAATGTATAGTTATCCCCTTTGGGAAAAACATGTATCTGTGAATTACCATATAGGTGGCAGTACACTAAACACCGAAAGTGTGATAAGAGACTTAGGGACACAGGTGGACAGTGGTCTCACCTTCGATAACCACATTGCCACAACAGTCAGGAAATCCTTCTATGTGGCACACCTCATCACTAAGGGCTTTTCATCCAGAAAAAAGGAGGTCATTGTCCCTCTGTACTCATCCCTCATTAGACCCATTATAGAATACAATGCCCTGTTTGGTATGTACCTCTCAAGACATCTGCAACAACTGGAAAGGCCGCAGAAATACCTCACTAAAAGAATCACAGGCCTAAAGCAGATGCCCTACGCTGACCGCCTTAAAAAACTCCAGCTATACTCTGTCGCATATCGTCTAGTCAGAGGCATTCTCTGCTTAACATACAAGGCCATGTCAAACCCAGAGCTGTTGGACATGCTACACTTAAAAAAATCCCAATCCTTCAGAGCCACACGCTCCAGAGATCTAAACCTTGTCATCATAATAAACAAAACATGCCAGAGGGATAGGTTCCTGACCCAGAGACTCCCCAGACTCTGAAATAGATTGCCCATACATGTCAAGCAGAGTGCCTCTTTGGCCCTCTTCAAAAGGAACCTTGACAATTGGATGGGAGAAACGAAATTCACCCCAGGGATCACGTCAGTTGCCCTGCTAGACAGGGGTCCAGGGAAGTAAATAGTATGGGAAGAAATAGTCAGGGAATTGTTATGGCTAGGCTTGTATTGGCCCTAGGGCTGATAGCCTAGTACCAGCCTATGAACCTATGAGACTTAGTGAATATTATGGAACACATACTAGTGGACTGGGTATCTGTAGTCCCATGTGGATGTTACTTCGGTCCACATACCCCACTATGTTTCCTTGCATAAATGCAGCAGATCCATACATATGATACCATATTATAGTAATCCTTAGAAGTACTGTGTAGGTTAGAGACTTACTTTGCAAATGCAGCAGTTGACAGAACACAGCCAATATATGGATAGGTACAGGTTGTGTGGGTTGCCTGACATCAGCAATTGTACTATATATATGGGAGTAGGAGTAAGGTGTCAGTCCCTAGGGCCATAGGTTATCAGTGAATGTGGTATTAGTTGTCTCTTAGTCAAAGCCAGGGTGTACTGGACACACCTAAGTCTGCCTACAGGGACATCATCAGGGTGTTCCTCATCTGAGTCCTCTTGTGACTGTGGCTGTGGTGACCTAGGCAGTGGTGGAGGGTTGTGTATCTCTTCCCCTTGCTGATCCTGCTGCAGCTGTTTCTGCAGGATCATATTGTGTAGCATGGTACATACTGTGAACTTCTGTGCACATGTGGCTAGAGAGTACTGTAGGGCTCCACCAGATATATCGAGGCACCAAAACCATGACTTCAGAAGCCCAAACACTAGCTCTATGATGTTCCTAGTTTGTACGTGTGCCACATTATAGCATTATTCCATGGGTGTGTGTGCATTTCTGATGGTTGTCAACATCCACAGTTCCAATGCGTAGCCAGCATCCCCTAGTAAATGGCCATGTGGGATGTCCCCCCAGCAAACATCTGGTATAGCTGTGATCATAGGATCATGGGAAGTTACTAGGCTATTGGCCCTGAGGCCCTTATAAGCCTGGCCAAGAGTTTAGCACATGTTTAGACAAGTCAGCACAGTCAGCACCAAAAGCCCTTGTCCAGCAGGGACACAGGTGGAATCCCAGGGGTGTATTTTCTGTTTCCCATCCAGTTATCCAGGTTGCACTTAAAAAGGGATAATGTGGTACTATGCTTGATGTGGAGAGGGAGTCTATTCCACAGATGGGGAAGTCTCTGGGACACAAATCTGTCCTGCCAACAAGTCTTATTGATGTCACAGATCAGGCTGAGGTCACACGTGCAGGTTACTTGAGTGGAGCTTGACTTGTGGATATGCAGCAGTCCCATCAAGGCGGGGTCTGAGATTGCTTTGTATCCCAGACAGAGGTCACCTCTGAGGAGTCTGTATGAAATTGAGTAGAGGGACAGAGTTTTTAGCCTATCTATGTATGGTAGATGTTTGAGGCCCTGGATTCTTCTGGTGAGGAACCTCTGTGGTCTCTCAGCTGCATGTGCTTTGCGAGGTACATGCCAAAGAGGACATTGTACTCAGTAACTGGCCTTTTAAGAGAAGAATACAGGGATGTTATCACGTTCTTGACACTGGATGAGATACTCTTTCTTATGAGGTGGGCCATGTATAAAGCTTTCTGTACAATAGAAGCAACATGGTGGTCAAAAGTCAGGTTGCTATCAACCTGAGTGCACAAACCCTCATGACTGATTGCATGCTTAGGTCTTTGTTATTAATGTGATAATATGTAGGGACATCACTGTCCTCACAGGGGATGATGATGCATTTTTTGGAATTCAGCTTGAGGCCATGTTTCTGGGACCAGTCATTTGTTTGGGTGAGACCCTCTTGGAGGATGTGTACATCATGTGGGGAATTTATGACTGTGCCCAACTTGCAGTCATTTGCAAACTTGGTCATCCATAGCCCACTGGTTCTGGCCTGCACCTCAGATATGCATGCCAAATATGGGAGTCATGATAACTGCCAGGGCTGCCAGCATACACATTCATGATAATCCCGTGGCATTGCACATAACTTGGCAGTTGATGGAGTGGTACCCCTTGAGGTTGATATAGATTCTACCTTGCACACCGGGTGGTGACTTGATGTGTACTTGAGTGCAAATGTTGACACCCAGTACCTCAGGGTAATGTGCTACATGGTAGAACTGTTGCATATTGCTATCCTTCACTTCAGGGGTGGGTGGAAAAGAAATATGCTCATTGGCATGTGGTAGCATGGCATCCAGAAACTGGTGGAGTACCCTGGGTTAGTTGCCCAGAGTTAGTTGCACTTTGATAACCTCGGCTGCATTATGCTGAGCAACTAGCCTGGAGGTGTGGATATCCTTAATGAATATGGAAACACCTCTGCCTTTGGTGTTCTGGTCCAGGTTACATGGCCGAAAAGTGTGGTATGAGTTATAGCCTGGTAGTGCAGGGGTGCTCTCTGGAGCCTTGAACCAGGTCTCAGTCACTGCACAGATATCGATGTTCTCCATTTTAAGGAGTGCCTCGAGTGAGTGCATTTTGAGATTTAGACTTCTAGCATTGAGTAGCATCACCCTCAGTTTTTGACCATCTACATGGTTTTCTGCCTACACGATGTGGCTATGCGGACACAATTACCCCTTTACACTATTCAGTAACTCCACCTCATTTGCATAGGGATCTGTGCTCACAGCCTGGAAACTACACACTTCTTAGTCCTACCACCTTAGCAACAGCACCAATACACCATTCTAGATACCCCATGCAAGGTCCTGTAATACATTTCTGAGGCATAATATTAATTTTGTTTTTTTTTCCATTTTTTTTTTTTTTTATAAAGTGTTTGCGCAGTGCGGTGTGCTGTGCAAACATGCCCAGATTATTAAATAGCAAATTAATTTAACTTATTTTGTTTAATTTTTCAGACACACAGGAGGACCATTTCATTCATATCTGTATGTAGTATGGCATTTCTGTCCATATATCTACATTTTTACAGCCCATCTTGTCTATCTACATTCTTGTACATGGAATATTTCCATGTACACTATGGACACTGTCACAGGGTCTGAAGACTTGACTATCGGCTTGCTGGATCACTCTAAATGAATTATTTGCAAGAGATTCACCTGCTTATGAAGTGATTTGCATGCTGCAGAACTTCCCTTGTTGGTGCGTGTATGCGCGCCACTCAGCAGTGTTTACTGAATCTAAAACTTGCTTACTTTCATGTAAGCAACATAGAGTGATGCCTGCATGGTGAAAAACACTGTGTAGGCTTTATTAAATTCCCTCCTCTGTTCTTACTATAACTCTATTATTCTAATCCCTTACCCCTTTAAAACTACCCCACTAGTGATTTTTCTTTCCCTTTATTAAATCTATCAACCTAAAACTACCCCTCTAGTGATCTTTTCCTTTCTTTACTTTTAACCTATTTCAATATTTACAAAACAAAAATATGTGTGTATATATTTTAAATATATATATATATATATATATATATATATATATATATATATATATATATCTTGTAAATTACTGTTTTCTCTCTGATATTGTAACTTCCCACAATTTATTAGTCTATTTCTCAGTTTGTTATATTGCACTGTAGTGTACTGTAATTTCTGTAAATTCTGTAATTTTTTGTAAATACTGTGCAATCATAATGTATTTGTAGAGCTTTTCTCCCCAGCCCTCCGTTGAAAATGGGCTCCTGACCCACAGTCAACAAATGTCAATAAATAAATAAATATATAAATAAATAAATAAATACCTGTTGGGAGGATGGCCTAATAGTTAAGATGTTTGCCTTACAAATACAAGGTACACGGGTTGAATATCACAGGGGATAATTGACTAGGCTCAAAATGGCTCACAAGGGCAGTTAGCCTAATACTTACCTATGAACCTCTTAACTGTCCGGATTTTCACAGACTGTCTAGATTTTTGCCTCATATTTGGGGTAGCCAGAGTGGTGCAGCAGTTAGTGTTGCCACCTCACAGCAAGTGTGTGTGAAGTCACATGTCCTCCCTGTGTTCATGTGGGTTTCCTTTGGGTGCTCTGGTTTCCTCAAAAAGACATACTGAAGGTGGATTGGGTACTCCCCTAGGTGTGAGTGTGTGCCTTCTGTGGAAGGTTGGGTGTTGGGCTGACAACTTGACACTGCAAAATTCCACTGCCAATCATTTTGTGGACCATATATTCTGCTGTGGTGACTCCTAATGGGAGAAGCTGAAAGGAAAAGAAGATTTCAGTCTGTTTTTCATAAAATGTTGGTTTTCTGGCAAATAATTGAGGATTGAAGTAACAAAATAATGACAAACATTTGTGTTTCTGACTTTATACAATTCAGAAATTTTATTCAAATCCAAATTCTGTTATTCTACCAACTTTCTAAGCTTGTAAGAGCAATATTTAAAATTGTACCTATTTTTGGGTCTTTGTCCCCTCATTATTTATGGCTTTGTCCAGATTTCTTGCTCTAAGTGGTTGAGAGGTATGCTGCTCAGCAAATACTGCTCACCTGTATCCTAATTCCACAATGCATCTCACTTACATATTAACTTGCATTGGTGAATTTCTTGCACCATACTCAATGTTTTGTACAGTGTTGCACTAATGTTTTGGTAACTGTCCTCATGTCTGCAGAATGCACAAGTTAGGGCAACATATAGTAAAGCTCAGTTGTTCATGTAATACAGAAAATAGAAATGTGGTAGATTTTTCAATTCTACAATCACTAGAGAGAAATATATTTTGCTCATTATGAAATTACCACACTAATGTTTAGAGCATAACTTTCCTAAGGTTTGAATGCCAGATGAACAAAGTGTCATTCTGCAAACCAAGTAACATTATTAAGTATCTTACAACAGGGGAATGCCCTGGACAGTTATACTTCAAGATCTGGAATGTGTTATTATTTATATGGAAAACTTTATTTTTAATGGTCATTAGTTCATAGGTTCATAGATTAGTACTAGGCTAAGTACCTGCTGTCTGTTCATAGATTAGTACTAGGCTTAGTACTTGCTGTCTGTAAGATCTCCCACATTATACCTTTACACAAAGGAGGAAGTTCGACCGAATTTACAAATTACCATCCAATTGCAATCCTGTCACCCTTATCTAAAATCCTAGAGAGAGTCTTCCATACCCAACTCATGCACTACCTTCACACACATAATCTATTATCAAACACCCAACACGGTTTCATGCCGCATCATAGCACCACAACAGCCCAAATGTCCTTTACTAATATAGTGAACCACTATAGAAATCAAGGACAATTCATATCTGCCATATTCTTAGACCTAGCCAAAGCCTTTGATATTGTCAATCACAATAAACTCATCAATGTGATTTCCTCACTAAACCTTAGTAGCTCCTCTATCACCTGGATCCAAAGCTATCTAACAGGACATCAGCAGGTTGTACAGTGATGACACCCCCTCTTCACTCCTCTCCCAGTTGCATTAGGGGCCCCACAAGGCTCCATCCTTGGGCCTCTACTTTTCTCCCTATTCACCAATCAGCTCCATACCTCCATTCTTCATGCCTCTATGATACAATATGCAGATAACTCAACTCTAATATGCACAGCTTTCTCCCTACAAGACCTCCACACCATAACCCAAGATTTATTTCTATCTGTAGAGACATGACTCATCAATTCACAACTCATTTTAAACCCCAATAAAACTACACTCCTTCCATTCTATCCCACAAGATCTCCTTCTTCTTACCTAACTTTCAGTATAGAGTCCGAAAACAAAATGATTATCATCCCAGTAACACACTAAACTGCTAGGCATCAAAATTGCTAATCTAAAATTTTACATTCATATTGCTCAAAGTATTAGAAGGTCCACAGAAAGCTCGGTCTTCTTTATAGAAATAAACAATTTTTAATTAGAACTACAAAAGCTACCATCTCTCACACACACACACACACACACACACACACACACACACACACACACACACACACACACACACACACACACACACACAAACCTCCTGTCAACTTTGCTTTATGTCTCCCCAGTACTAACCAACCTCCACAAAACTGATCTTACCAAGCTGGAATCCTGTTAAAATAAAATTGCTAAGTTTATAACTGATACCACACATAGGTCACATCACTGTACAGCTTTTAAACAACTAAAATGGCTAGAACCTTCTCAACTGCTACACTATAAACAATTATTTTTGCCTACACAATCCTGCATCAACAGGATAAAGTCCCTGCTCTTCAAAATCTCATACAACCATACACCACTTCCTGAACCCTCTATTCCAGTAATAAACTCCTATTAGAAACCACCAAAGCTAACAACTCAGCAGGGGAATCTCTCTTCTCAAATGTCATTCCTAAAATATGGAATAAACTGTCAACCCCTATTACCACTAATTGCTTCACAGTACAATTTAAAAAGCTCCTAACTACTCACTTGGTAGACACCTGGCTCTTTTTGCAGCTCTCCTGGATAACTCTAACCTCAATATATTCAGCTACAGCTTGCTCATTGAGCACTATCTTACTCCAATCTATGCACACATTTCTACTGTAACTTCCTTTTCCTCTTTTTTAAATGTACATACTCTTGTGTCACAAGTTTTGTCAAGGTAAAAGCTAAAGAAATATATTGCTTAACGCTGCATTGTTGCTGACTGTGAATGCTACTTGAATTTCCTGTATTATGTAACTGTTACAATGCTTGTATTTCTTATTGCTGGACCTTTTCTCCATGGGTGTCCACTGAAAAAGGACCAGTGTCTAGTTGGACTGTCCCAGTAAACAAATGTAAAATAAATAACTGTCCTTGTGGGCTAGTTTAAGAATAGCTAATTACCCCATGTGAGAATCAAACACTGCACCTTGTGCCTAAAAGGGTAAACACCTTAACCATTATGCCAACCTCCCACCCTCTGCTAACTTCCTACCCTGCAAGCAATTGTGGAATACTATAAACATATTAATGATACTGTCTTGAAATGCATCCAAAAGCAGAAGAAGAGGCCATAAAAAGAGAGAGAGATGAATTAAATAAGTGAAGGAAAGGGAGACAGAAGTGAGACACAATAACAGATCAAAAAAAATTCAAAATTTAGTCTAATTTTACAGTTGCTAGTTATGAAGATCTGCTGAGATAATTTACCAGTATAACTAACTCTGCAGAAAGACTTTTGCAGAGTGATGTATTCATTTTGTGAAATGTTGGGCTCATAAAATCATGTAGAGGTTTAATGTAACTTATTGTTGTTGAACAGACCAGAAAATCATATTTGCAGAAATCAGAAAATATTTTTTTTCTGTTCAGTTGTGTCAAAAGCTATTTGGTGTAGATTTTATAATTCTGTTTCTGATTACTAGGTAATTATCCAAGAAAATAAAGTCTGTGTTTGGATAAACCATGAAGACACCATGAAACATGAAGGTACCTTAGCACCATTGTTTATGGCAGAAATAAATAACAAGATGTGTTAGAAAGATGGCGTCAGTGTAGTTTGGTAGGTTTCTCTTTCAAGACTTTAACTGCTGTAAAACAAAGCTTAAAATACACTATAAAATAAGACCCCACTTAGCTGGTTTGCATTTAATCATTTTTTTTTCTGCAGATGACCCTTTTAAGATTTTTATTAGTAGTCTTTGAAATGCATTTAATTGATAATTTGCAATCATTTAAAACTCTCATGTACCAGAACTTCCTGCTTTTGCTGGTGCACTGTATTCTGTTACTGCTCATGAAGCAGAAGAAAGTGTAGGCTGTTTAGAAAGGATTACTGCAAGTGATAAGCTCTACCATGAGTAGTCAAGCCCATGCAGTAACATTATTGATTCAGACACCCCCCTCTAGAAGTGCTTTTCCATGAGTGAAAGCATCAGCATAGAGGATGGTCATGTCAGCCAATGTAAAGGGTAATGAATCAATCCAGGAGAAGCAGCTAATGATAATTAGACAAGTAGTGTCTCTCAGAAATGCCTGTAGCTACCCATTTACAAATAGCTCAGCTGCATAAATTAGCAAGGCCAAACAAGTAAATTAACTTGCCAAAAATGCTGTTCTTGCCCATTGTAGTAAATGGGAAAAAGCACATCGCAGGCAAGTTTAGCGAAGTTCAACAAATGCATAGCAGTAGATGGTATATGAGTCTGTATACGCATGTAGAAGTATTTTTGCCTGTTTTCAGGAATATGAATGGAGTAGGATGACTGTGTATGAATGTGTGTATCTCTGTCTGTCTCTCTGTGTATTGCAGTAGGGGAGTTAGGGAAGGAATGGAAAGTATGTGTGTGTGTGTGTGTGTGTGTGTGTGTGTGTGTGTGTGTGTGTGTGTGTGTGTGTCGGGGTGGTGGAAGGGTGAAAGGCTGTCTGCATCTGTGAGTCTGCTCGAGTGTGGAGGTATGACACTTAGTGGATGTCTGTGAGCTTGCGTGCATGAATATCTGAATATGTATGTGTGAGTGTGTGTCTGCAGGGGGTTCATAATGTCCTTGGTAAAGAGTTCAGGACAAAGCCAAACATAATGGTGAGATAAATATGTCCAAAATCAGGGACAGTTTTTTTTTAACTATTACTCTAATTTACTCAAAACTTAATAGGTAAAACATTTTTTGCATCAATATGCATTTTCTAAACAATAACAAGTATGAAACTCTTCTTCTTCTTCTTCTTCTTTCAGCTTTTCCCGGTTAGCGGTTGCCTCAGCAGATCACCTCTTTCCATTTCTTCCTGTCCTCTGCATCTTGCTCTGTCACACCAACCACTTGCATGTCCTTTCTAACCACATCCATAAACCTTATCTTAGGCCTTCCTCTTTTCCTCTTACCTGGCAGCTTCATCCTTGGCATCCTTTTCCCAATATACCCAGCATCCCTCCTCAGCACATGTCCAAACCAACGCAATCTCGCCTCTCTAGCGTTGTCTCCAAACTGTCCAACCTGGGCTGACCCTTTAATATACTTATTACTAATCCTGTCTACCCTCGTCACACCCAGTGCAAATCTTAACATCTTTATCTCTGCCACATCCAGCTCTGACTCCAGCCTTTTTGTCAGTGCCACTGTCTCCAACCCATATAACATATCTGGTCTCTCTAACCTTTTGTAGATCTTCCCTTTCACTCTTACAGGTACTCGTCTGTCACAAATCACTCCTGACACTCTTCTCCACCCACTCCACCCTGCCTGTACTCTCTTCTTCACCTTTCTTCCACACTCGCCATTAATCTAAACTTTTACTCCCAAGTATTTAAACTCATCCACCTTTGCCAACTCTACTCCCTGCATCCTCACCATTCCTCTACCCTCCCTTTCATTCACATATATTCCGTCTTAATCCAGCTGACCTTTATTCCTCTCCTCTCTGGAGCATATCTCCACCTCTCCAGGGGCTCCTCAACCTGTTCTCTACTCTCACTACATATCACAATGTCATCTGCAAACATCATAGTCCACGTGGACTCCTGTCTGATCTCGTCTGTCAACCTGTCCATCACCAGTACAAATAAGAAAGGGCTCAGAGCTGATCCTTGATGTAATCCCACCTCCACCTTAAATGCATCTGTCACTCCCACTGCAGATCTCACTGCTGTCACACTATCCTTGTACATATCCTGTACCACTCTTACATACTTCTCTGCCACTCCTGACTTCCTTATACAGTACCACAACTCCTCTCTAGGCACCCTGTCATATGCTTTCTCTAAGTCCACAAAGACACAATGCAACTCCTTCTGATCTTCTCTGTACTTCTCCATCAACACTCTCAGAGCAAACATTGCATCTGTAGTGCTCTTTTCTGGCATGAAACCATACTGCTGATCACTAATCATCACCTCCTTTCTTAACCTAGCTTCCACTACTCTTTCCCATAATGTCATGCTGTGATTGATCAGTTTTATCCCTCTGTAGTTACTACAGCTCTGCACATCACCCTTATTCTTAAAAATCGGTACCAAAACACTTTTTCTCCACTCCTCAGGCATCCTCTCACTTTCCAAGATTTCATTAAACAATCTGGTTAAAAATTCCACTGCCATTTCTCCTAAACACCTCCAAGCTTCCACAGGTAGGTCATCTGGACCAACAGCCTTTCCATTCTTCATCCTCTTCATAGCTATCCTTACCTCCACCTTGCTAATCCATTGCACTTCCTGATTCACTATCCTCACATCATCCAGCCTTCTCTCTCTCTCATTCTCTTCATTCATCAGCCCCTCAAAGAACTCTTTCCATCTGTTCAACACATTCTCCTCACTAGTGAGTACATTTCCCTCATTATCCTTTATCACCCTTACCTGCTGCACATCTTTCCCAGCTCTGTCCCTCTGTCCAGCCAATCAGTACAGGTGTTTTTCTCCCTCCATAGTATCCAACTTTTCATACAACTCTCTATACGCCTTATCCTTAGCCTTTTCCACCTCTCTCTTTACCATGCACCTCATCTCCTTATACTCCTGTTGACTTTCTTCATCTCTCTGACAATCCCACTTCTTCGCCAACCTCTTTCTCTGTATACTCTCCTGTACTTCCTCATTCCACCATCAGGTCTCCTTGTCCTCCTTCCTCTGTCCAGATGTCACACCAAGCACCTTTCTAGCTGTCTCCCTTACTAGCTCTGCTGTAGTTACCCAGCTATTCGGTAACACTTCACTGCCACCCAGTGCCTGTCTTAACTCTTCCCTAAACTCCACGTCACAATAACCCTTTTTCAAATTCCACCATTTGATCCTTGGTGCTGCCCTGACACTCCTCTTCCTCTTCTTGATCACCAATGCCATTCTACAGACCACCATTCTATGCTGCCTAACTACACTTTCCCCCATCACCACTTTACAGTCTCCAATCTCCTTCAAACTGGCCCTCCTGCATAGGATATAATCCACTTGTGTGCATCTCCCTCCACTCTTGTATGTCACCATATGCTCCTCCCTCTTGTTAAAATACATATTCACCACAGCCATGTCCATCCTTTTTGCAAAATCCACTACCATCTGTCCTTCTGCACTCCTTTCCTTAACACCAAACCTACCCATCACTTCCTCATCCTCTCTGTTCCCTTCATCAACATGCACATTGAAATCTGCTCCAATCACCACTCTCTCACCCTTGGGTACAATCATCATCCAACTCACTCCAAAATTTTTCTTTCTCATCCATCACACACCCAACTTGCGCAGCATATGCATTAACAACATTCATCATTACACCACCAATTTCCAGCTTCATAAACATCACTCTATCCGACACTCTTTTCACCTCCAAAACACTCTTGGTTTACCGTTCCTTAAGGATAACCCCAAACCCATTTCTCCTCCTAGCTACACCATGACAGAACAATTTTTACTCACCTCCAATACACCTGGCCTTACTTCCCTTCCACCTGGTCTCTTGTGCACACAGTATATCAACCTTCCTTCTGTCCATCATATCAGCTAGCTCTCTCCCTATACCAGTCATGCTGCCAACATTCAAAGTTCCTATCCTCACTACCACACTCCCAATCTCTCTCCTCTTTTCCTGCCTATGGGCATGCCTTCCCCTTCTTCTTCTCCTTCTCCTCCTTCTTCGGCCAACAGTAACCCAATTTCGGCCAGCACCCTGTCGGCTAACAGTACTGGTGGCGGTCATTGTTAACCCGGGCCTCGACCGATCTGGTATGGAAATCTGTATTGGTTTCAGCATATCTCATTTGGCAGATGTTTTATGCCGGGTGCCCTTCCTGACGCAACCCTCCCTATTTATCCGGGCTTGGGACTGGCACAAAGAAATGCACTGGCTTGTGCATCCCCAGTGGCTGGGTTAAGTATGAAACTCTAATAACTGCCATTATTGATTGACTTTAAGCCTTTAGAATTTACCAGTCAGTCTAAACATTTACAAGTGACACAACAAATACATGAGACAACATCAGAGATACTCTGCAGACTATGCCAATGTG
Source organism: Protopterus annectens (assembly GCF_019279795.1). Classification (NCBI taxonomy): domain Eukaryota; kingdom Metazoa; phylum Chordata; order Ceratodontiformes; family Protopteridae; genus Protopterus; species Protopterus annectens. The sequence goes on along the minus strand of NC_056728.1, from coordinate 807,347,524 downwards.
ATGCATGGGACACAAGAGGTCAAAATTGCAGCAAGGTGCTTTCAGCACCAGTAGTAAAAGCAAACAATACAGAGGCATGCAAATTAGACAAAAATTTTTCTGCAGTAAGGTAAATTGCCTGTGGTAGGCACTTTCTATGACAAAAGACCTGAATCCTGACCATGGCTTTTGAAAATGGGAATGGTCAATATCAGATGAATGCTCAAAACGTTCAATGTAAAATGACAATATATGCCAATGCATGGATGTTTTCAGACTGTATTTTTAGAAGTTGTTTATAATGAACTGTTTATGAATATTTTATCAACAGATGTTACTGATTGTCAAGTAATTATATATTAGTGTTGTGATTAATGATTTGTTATTGATATATATATATGTATATATATATATATATATATATATATATATATATATATGTATATATATATATATATATATATATATATATATATATATATATATATATATGAATATATATGGGTCTACTTTAAAACACCAACATGCAAAACACCGACGACGAGAACACCGAGACCGGAAGATTGACAACTGAGATGACTGACAGTTTAAAAGCAGGAAACTTCACATGCCCGACAAACCACAATCCCGACAATCAACAAAACAAAACAAATACCTTTTCCGAAAAACACACACACAACACAAGCACAACGAAAACCTTACAAACCTACACTAAACCTTACATACACAACTATCTATACACTAACCATAACCCAAACCCTAACCCTAAGGTCTGTCACTATCGCACACTCACCTAACCCGCACCCTAACCCTAACTCACTTAACCCGCCCCTAACCCTAAAGTCTGTCACTATCGCACACTTACTTTACTCGCACCCTAACCCTAACTCACTTAACCTGCCCCTAACCCTAAAATCTTTCACTATCGCACACTTACCTTAACATGTCGGTGTTCTCAGCGTCGGGCTTTTAAACTATCGGTCATCTCAGTTGTCGATCTTCCGGTCTCGGTGTTCTTGTTGTCAGTGTTTTGCGTGTCAGTGTTTTCAAGTAGACCCATATATATATATATATATATATATATATATATATATATATATATATATATATATATATATATATATATATATACATGTTTCTTCTCAAAAGTATGATGTGTAATGTAGGAAATCCAAATACTTTTTATAAAGAAACTGTGATTCTAAAAAAAACAGCATATTCCAAAACTTGTTGTAATATCTTTAAAGTTTTATAACAGGAAAGTTTTCATAAACCCTACCTCTGGTAATGTTATATGTTCATAAGGTTTGATTTTCAGGCTTGTAATTGACTGGCCTACAAAAATGCCTGCTGTAACTTCACATTGATTAGTGTAACGTTACCTGATCTGATTTTGCTCCTCCAGCTTTACTTATTTCCTGTTGCATGGTTGAGAACTTTAAGTGTGATGCCCAGAACTCTGAAAATGTATGTGCAATTACAGGGAAATATATACTAAATTCAAACTTGATACTTCCTCTGTTCCCTCTTAGCCACAGTACAGCAACCACTGAAACCAATGGTTCATAGGAAAGTACTAGGCAATCACTCTACAGACTATTACAAGCCTAGCCAATTAACCATGTTTAACAATTCCCTCCAGACACAAGGATGTGTGTGTGTGTGTGTGTGTGGGGGGAGTTGAGGCAGCCCATCTACTGATCTAGATTTACTTTAAAAGAGGCAGGGATGATACTCCAACTGATGCATTGTAGAAGCTTGTTCCAGAGATGAGGAACTATTAAGATATGAATTGATCATTCCAATGTGCCTCTTTTACCTTGTGATGAAAGTCTAGTTGGTTTAACAGGATATTTGAGAAGCATTTATTCTGCACAGGAGTAGTAGGTCAGGGAGGGGTGAATCTATCATGGCTCAAAATCCGAGACACAGATCATCATGAATATATAAGAGATAATACAGACAGACTGAGAAAGAGAGAGAGAAAGCTGTCAGTTTGGAAAACTGAGGGTCTTGGGGCCATTGATATTTTACTTAGGAATCTGACATCTCTCAAGTTGAGTAGTATGTTTTCACAAATACATGACAAAAGCAAGATTATTTTTAATAATTATTTTGATGAGAGTTGAGTAAAGGTAAATTATCACCTTTTTGGATCTACAGAAAATGCCTTTCAGAATTAAATGAGCCAGTCAGAAGGTTTTCCAAATAACTACAGAAATGCAGTAAAAGACAAAGAATTTATAGCAAGTGTGCCTGTATCTCTTATGACAATGTCTGATTGGAGGGATGTGTTGTCTGTATGGTATGATGTGGAATTTTTTGTTTACCAGAATGAACTATACCACATGTTTTCTGATTGATTTTGAAACATTTTCCTTGCACCAGTTTTAATGCAATGATTCAGTGATGGAATGAATAGTAACACCCAGTTTACAGTTGTCTATAAATGTATATAATCATTTACAGTTGTCTATAAATGTATATAATCATAGGCCAGGAATGTTGGCTTGAAGTTTTCAGAAATACATTTAAAACATGAGAGAGCTCAGCAATGTGCCTTGTGGTATACTACTAGTAACATTTTTTGATTTCAGAAATGCCACCAACAATTCTAACCAACTGAGCTCTGTCAGACAACCAGTTAACAATCCAAAGCACAGAATATGGTATTATATCCAAATTTATAAGTCTGTCAAAATATTTGCATGGGGAATAGTGTCAAAGGCCTTGGCCATATCCAGATATGTTGCGTAACTGCTATCCAATGCATCAGCGCCTTTGTCAAATAAATTAATGAGGGTAAAGAGACAGGACCTGACACTGACAAAGCTGAATTAATGAGAGTTCAGGGTTATGAGATTTTGAATATAAAGATTAATGATGTCTGAGATAATACATTCCATAGTATATATAAGTAGTGGAGGTTAGGAGATCTACCTCCACAAATCAGAGGTGCAGGGGAGAAATTGTTTAATACGTAGCAGAGAGTTTTGAACTTCACTCTTATATTAAGAAACTGCACTTGTTTTTTTTTTTTTTCCAGTTTCAAGACTCATGGTATCAAGTCTCAAACTTCCAAAAATTGTTTGTGGTGCATACCAGGTACACACTTTCAAAAAGAACTGGATCAGAAATTGTCTAGCAGACCAGAAATAGGTCACATCTAACTAATCTATAAAAAGCACAATATAATGAAGAATTCTTGGATCATTTCTAAGTTGATCGGAAATTTCACCCTGTATATTTACTTGTTAGGAATCATTGTAACACTTTAAATTGTTTCAGCTGGCTTACTTGAGCGCTACAAAATACAACTTTATGTTCAACAATGAAGCATTGTCACAGGATCATAGGAAGTTACTTGGTTAATGACCCTAGGGCCCTTACAAGCCTAACCAAGTTCTACCCTTATTTCCATAATCAGCACCTAATTCCCCTGTCCAAGAGTGACACAGGTGGAACCCATAGGGTTAATTTACTGTTACTCATCAAACCATCCAGATTGTGTTTGGAGAGGGCCAATGAGGTGCTCTGTTTGACATGAAGTGGGAGTCTGTTCGAAAGGTGTGGTAACCTCTGTGAGACAAATCTGTCCCTCCAGCAGGTTCTATTAATGTCACATAGGCCTTTAGAGTGAGTAACCCATGTACCATATGACTTGTGGATATGCAGCATTTCCAATAAAGCAGGGTCAGCAATAGCCTTATATGCAAGGCAGAGATCGCCTCTGAGTAGTCTGTATGAAACAGAAAAAAGTGACAGTGATTACAGACAATCCATATAGGACAGATGCTTAAGACTTTGAATTTTCCTTGTGAGGAACCTTTGTTGTCTCTCCAATTGCTGCAGTTGCTTGGAAAGGTACATACTAAAAGGGGCATTGTACTCAATTATTGGCTTGAGGAGGGAAGAGTACAGGAAGGTTATAACTTCTTTTTTTCTGGAGGCAATGCCCCTACTTGTGAGATGAGTAATACAGAATGCCCTTCATACAACTGTGGAGACATGGTGATGAAAGGAAAGGTTACTGTCAACCTGTGCGCCCAAGTCTCTCACCACTGAGTGTTTACTTAAGGGTGTTGCTATTGATGTGGTAGTTAGCAGGAACATCACTCTTACTGGAAAGAATGATAATACATTCTTTTACATTGAGTTTAAGGCCGCGACTTTGGCACCATGCATTTGTTTGTGTAAGACCCTCTTGTAGGATGTTGACATAATTTAGAGATTCTATGACAGCTCCCAGTTTGCAGTCATAAGCAAACTTTGTCAGCTACAGACCTTTAGTTTTTGTTTGTACTTCAGAGAAATAGTTTCAAAACAGTAGAGGTCCCAGGACTGATCCCTGTGGAACACCACTGGTTACAGGTCTGCTGTTGGAGGTGGATTCCCCTATTTTGACTATATGTGTTCCATCATCCAGCCAGTTAACAACCCATCTAATGATATAAGGGTTGATACCTAACTGGGTGAGTTTCTCAGTGATGCCTGAGTAAGGGATAGAGTCAAAAGCCTTGGCTAAGTCTAGGTAGGCTGTATGAACAGATTTCCCCTTGTCTAGGCCTTGGTGACTGTCTTGAAGAAGTCAACCAGGTTTAACAGGCATGATCTCCCTTTGACAAATGCAAACTGAGTAGGGTCAAGTGTTTGGAGATTACCTATATCTTTGTTGATAAGGTCTCTCACTTTTTTAATTTCTCCAAGTCTTTTGGGCTTCTAATACCATGACGAGAATGGACCATATTCCTAAGCCAAAGAACAATTACATTTTAGAAATTAGTATTGTTTCAATCTTTGATGTCAGCCAGAAGAGCTCTTTGCAGCACCTGCAAAGTGCCATTTAATGACTCCTTCTGCAATTCGTATGAGGTTACATGCAGTGGTACCACATCTAAATATGACTGTAGATTCTTTTTTATAAGACCCGTTGCTCCTACTACTATTAGAACTGTCAGGATGTCTTTCTTCCACATTGCTCTCCATTAGGTCCATTATGATTTGCTCCATGGCCTTGCAGATAAAGTTGGTCAGGCTAGTAGGTCTATAGTTCCCGGGGTCAGTGGAAACACCATGTTTGTTCAAGGGAATAATGGAAGCCATTTTCCATTCAGCTGGGATGAAGCTGCTGCTTAGACTATGATTGAAAAAATTACCCCATGGTGTTGCTAATTCTTGTTGGAGCCCATGTAGAATGCAACCTGGGATGGAATCAGGTCCCGTAGATGCTGTGTTTTTGGCCTTAGAGAGGGCATTTGTAACCTGCTCTGTAGAGATACAACATAGGGGACAGGTGGTAGGGATGTCATAGGTTATGTGTGGTAGGGACAGGGGAGTGAAGTTTTCACAGAACCTGTCAGCCATCAGGTTATGTCCACAGGCTCAGTATATGTGGTATCATTAACTACCATTTCAGCACAAATCTGGGCCTTTCCTTTTAGGTTATGGATGTAACCAAAGAGAGCCTTATGGTTGTCCTTAGTTGTGGAAGCTAATTTGGATTCATAGTTTGCTTTGGAAGACTTCACAAGTCTTATTTACTTGTTTAAACTGAGGAGGGAGTGTTTCCAGTTTAGTGCTCACTCCTTTTTCTCTTAAACAGCAATTTCTTCCTCTTATTGTGAAGCCTGTTAATGGCAGTTGTCCACCAGGCAGGTTTGTTCTTCCTTGAGGAGCTTGTTTTGGTCCTATCAGGTATGACTGAGTCAATGCAGTTATGCAGGTGTTTCTATAAAGCATTGGTGTAGAACTCTGCATACTTGCCAGTTCCATCTAAGGGGGGATGTGCAATGAAGTTTTTTATACCATCCCCTAAGAGGTTATAATCTATTTTTGAGAAGTTTGTTTTAGTTTAGTTGCTGCTGGGGAGGTCAGGTGTAATGGTTACTTCAAATGAGACTGATTTGTGATCAGATCTCACCAGGGAAGACCTCAAAGTGGGGGTGCTACAGTGGTCACCTGTATTAGTAAGCACCAGATCCAGGATGTTGGCACCATTTGTTGGGGGTGTCAACCAGCTAGTTCAGGGCATTGGAGTTAACAAAGCCGAGGAACCTTTGGGTATGTGAGTTTGAGCATGAGTAATTTAGCCAGTCAATGGGAAGGTAGTTAAAGTCACCCAAAAGCATGGTGTTCAGATGTATCTTGATAGACTCAAGTAGATCCAAATAGGCAGAGTGGGTATCCTGATTCATGGAAAGGGTCCTGTAGCTGGCAATGCCTTAAATAGGTGTCATACAAAGAGTTAATTGCACCTGAAGTATCTCCTGGGAAACATACTGTTTAACCAATCTGGAGGTGTATTTATCTTTAATGAATATTAATACATCACCTCCTTTAGTTTTCATACCTTCAGTTTGTGGTCAGAACATGTGAAAGGAGGTGTAACCTGGTATGGTTGGGGTGCTCTCTACAGCTTTGAATCAGGTCTCTGTCACTACACAAATGTCTGCATCTTCCAAGGTGAGGACTGCTTCCAGTGAGTGCACTTTCCTGTTAAGACTCTTAGCATTTAGCAGCATAACCTTGAGGGTGTTTTTAGATGGAGTTTTTACATAGGGAATTTTGCCCTTGAAACACTGCCTAAAAAACGCTATGGGGGTGGGTAGTCAGTAGTCAAAATCCTAAGGGTGAAAGATAAAGACCATCTCTGACAAAGCCTCAAGGTCTGTTGATAATGTCATCCCAGGCTGACAGATACTGGATCCTCTTAGAATGACCCCAGAAACTAAGCCAATTATTGAAGTCAATAATTTTCTGTTTGTATTGAGGTATCATCCTAGGTGAAGGTAAAATGCTGCTTAAGGCTAGGGACATACCTGCATGAGACACATAATCTGAGAGCTCAGTCATGTCTCTCTTTATATAGTCAAGAGAGCTCAAGTCATTCACATCAACATGGAGTATGATGGAGTCATAATAGCACTTGTTGTTGAGAGACTTGAGTGCATGTGTGATATGGTGGATCCTAGCACCTGACAGACAGCTAACAATGACCTTTTCTTTATCCAGCCTAGTGAAAGGGACATCTGTGCATCTCACAATGGAATTGCCTATGGCTAATATGTTTGGTTTTGTGATTTGCCTTAAGGGATTGACAGGTAAGGCACTGGTGCATGAGTTGTTATGTGTATTTTGTTCATGCTTGTGTTTGTGTTTGGAAGGTCTGTAGTATTTAGGTATGTTTCTGATGAGGACTCTCCATATGTATGTATGTGTGATGTGTGTTTGGGTAGAGTAGGAGGTGAGGTCTGCATACTGACAACCCACTCATTGTAATATGTACTGATTGGTGTGTGAGAGATCATGGATTCAAGGTTCTTAATATAGTTGCATCTCCAACACATTGAGTTTGTGTGGAATGGGAGTAGAGGGTTGTCGGTGAACATGAGGCAGTTGCTATACTGCCTCAGGATGCCCATGTTGACCAAGCTGGCTAGAGAAACTGTGGGGAATTGTCCATCCATAGTGTTAGGTAAATTCATATGGTCAGGAAAAGAGGTCACACTTTGGAATGGCTACTGGGTGAGAGGTGTGTTGGTACCTCTGAGATTAGGCTTAGTCTTCCACCTGACAGTAGAGCAGCACTGCGAAAAACCTCTGGAGGACCACAAACAAAGTGCTAAGGGAAAATTTAACAAGCAAAATGTTTACGTCTATAACCACCAATGGTAATCACTGCTACATGGTAGTGCACAATGGTGCACACCACGTAAACAAGTGCAAATGCAGAGCTTAAATAAAACAAGAAATAACCCTTTTAACTCAAACTAGATGATAAGTTAGCTCTATCTGAGCTCTAGTCCAGTCACCCTCGATTACATGGGATCCAGACAGCACTCTCTTCCCACAAGGGTGCAGAAGGGCTTTCACCAACAAAGATGGCTTGAATTTGATGCTCAGATGTTACAAAACATACCCATAAACAGCAAACCTGGAAATGGGCTATGCTATGCTACACCTGAACTAGTACAGTAAACAGTAAAATGTGGCAAAAAACAGTTAAACTAAATAACCAACAGTGAAAGCACCCAAAACAACCAATAAGTCCAAAAAGAGTGCAATGGGCTAAAACGAGAGAACAAAAAGCTATAATCCAACATGATTTATTAAACAAAAATACGCAAAGTACATTAACGATTTTTAAAAACAAAACACGCGTTTTCGTCCTCAACATTCGGACTTCATCAGATATACATTAATTAATACCAACTGCTTCTTATATATTTAGAATTAAAAACAATCAACCAATAGTGTCTTTACCAACCATTTTAAATAGACAAATCAAACAGGCAATTGGGGCTCATGAATATTCATAATCATTATATACATATGCATGATTCATTTCATATATATTTAAAAAAATATATTAAAAATACTTTTTTTAAAAAATAGTCATATTAATAGGTTCATTACTTATTTTCTCAATCCCTTAAATATTTATTAAACTATAAACCTAATATATGCAAATACATCACATAAAACATGAAATACATACAAAAACAGAAAAAGAGAAATAGAGAGAACTAACTCCCTCTACTGTAAAAACCTAAAATTACAATCATATTCTGGCAGCCCTTAATTTTAGTAGTGGCAATATGGTTAAAGCATCATTTAACCCTGGAAATTTTCCTGCTTCCAGGGTTACTTGCCACCATAGTTCTTTACTTTCTAATATCTCTTCCCAAGGGCCACCTCTGATATTGTGTTTAATTTGTTATAGTACAAAAAAATAAAATGTATACCCTTCACATCTTGAATGTTTATAAAGTGCATTAGTGTCTTTTGCTTTAGAAATTTCATAGATGTGCTCATATATTCTTTTTCTTAATGTTCTTTCCGTTTTACCTACGTAAAATGCTTGACATTTTTGACATATCGCAAGATATACTAGTCCCTTGGTGTCACAACAATAAAAACCTCTACTCCTAATCCATCTGTTTCTACTCTCCAGGTGGATTTCACTTTCATTTATAATATATGGACATTGATTACATCTACCACATTTATACGTCCCTATTTTTCTATTTCCTGTTAATAATAGGTTGGTTTTAAACCCATTAGTACCCCTATTACTACCATTTTCCAAAATTTTCCTTATACTGTGGGAATTTGTATATACTACCTTTGGTATTATTTTGGATATTTCTTCCACATCTGTAAATGATGCAAATATCTCCCATTCCCTCTGGAGAATATCTCTCATATTACCATTAATGGCATTATACTCCAATACTAAAGCTCTTTGAAACTCTTCAGGGTTATGCTCTTCTTTGTTTCCCCCTTTACTCATTTCCTTATAGCTATTGTTCCCCATACCTTTAATGGGCTTAAATTTACTTAACCTCCCTTTTTCCACTTCCTTCCTAATATTATTAACAAACACTCTGGAATAACCTCTATCTGTAAACATTTTCTCTAATAAATCACATTCTTTTGCAAAATCAGTATCCAAACTAGTCATACGACAACCCCTAACAAATTGTCCCTTTACTATATTTCTTTTACAATGTATAGGGTGGGCACTGTCGTAATGCAAGAAGAAATTACAAAACATGCTTTTTCTATAGACTTTAGTTTCCAACCTCTCATTCACCTTATATATTTCCACATCTAAATATTGAAGAATATCAAATGATGTGTTATAGGTGAATTTTAAAAAACTAGTAGTATTATTTAAGTAATCCATAAATTCTATAAATCTCTCATAACCTCCTGTCCAAAAGATGATTATGTCATCCAAAAATCTTCGGTATAAGGCCCAAAAGGCCTTAAACTTGGAACATAAAATAAATTTCTCCTCCCACTTTGCCAACACTATATTAGCAAAAGTAGGAGCACATGCTGCTCCCATCGATACACCTTGTATCTGCTGGAGAAATTCACTGTTAAAAATCAGGAAATTATACTTGAGTATCATCTCCATAAGTGTTGTACTCACTAATTTTTCATTATGATTTAAATGTTCATCCTGATATACAGCTTCTTCAAACATTTGCATACCTATCTCATATGGTATGCATGAAAAAAGGTCTATTATATCAATGGTAACAAACATGAGATTATCCAAGTATAATTCAGGTGTAATTTCTTTTAGAAGGTCCCATGAATCCTTAAGAATAGTTTTTTTATTCACCCATATATGTTTTGTCTTAAAATCCACATATTTTGCTAGTGGCAGAGTTTTTGAGCCATCTGCAGAAACTATTGGTCTGAGGGGTGGGTCTGAAGGGTTTTTATGAATTTTGGGTATACCGAAAATAATGGGAATTTTCGGTTTAACCACATTCAAGAATTTAAAAGTGATATGATCTATAACTTTTTCATATACCATATCATTTAGTAACATATCTATTTTATGGTATGCCATATTCACTTCATTTCTTGAAACACAATTGTATTTCTTTTCATCCCTTAATATTTGGTTCATTTTCCCTTCGTAATGTATATTCTCCATAAAAACAATCCCCCCACCGTTATCAGGCTTCATAATTCTTACCTGGGAATTATGTTTTAATTTATCTAGTACCTCATTTTCTTCCTTACTAAGATTATTTTTATATTTAATTTTAACCTGAGATTTTCTAACTTCCTTCTCCAATATTATTTCTAAATTCTTTAGTTGGGGATGTAAGGGTGGAATGAATATAAATTTTCGTACTAGGCCTGAATTTCCTGTAGTAATATTCTTTATATTATTCTTAGAAGCGAAAACTTCCAAGTTGACCTTTCTTAAAAATAATTTAATATCCAATAAGGTCCTAGTTAAATCACCCTTTATATAGGGTATATATTTTAACCCCTTACTAAGTAAATTAAAATGCTCTTTAGTTAGTGGAGTATTACTAAAATTGTAAATGCAGAAATCATGATAGGTTTTTTTAAAGTTCTCCACTGTAATCTCTTCCTGGCTCTCATCTGTCACACTAGGGAAAGGGTTAACATGTTCTAGTATCTCCCCCTCCCTCTTCTCCCACCCCCTCATCTGAAAATTCCCTTTATTCACTCCCTGTTTGTCATTAAATGATTCTTCCCTATAAAAAGGTGGAAACTCCTGATCATAATCCAGGCCATTCCATTCATTTACCTTCATCTTATTATTGTAATTATAATCATTTCCTCTTATATTAGTCCCATATAAGTCCCACTTAGAATAGGGTGGTTTGGGGTAACTAACCTTATTCTCATACTCCTGTATATCTCTTTTTAATTTCCCCATTTTCCTATTAATTAAGTCATTACACTTGGTATCAATATTGTTCCTTATTTTAAAATACTTATCTTTTTCTTCTTTTATACCAAAAATAAGGTCTTCCTTAATGTAGGTATCCAACTCATCTATTTCCTTCTTAAGTATATCTTGCTTCCTGTCATTTTCTTTAATGATAAGTTTCAACACATCTAATCCACATTTATTAAAAACCTTTAATAAATCTTTATGAAAATCAGAGCCCACTTGAACATTGTTTGGGTATTTAAATACCCTACGCCCTTTCGGAACAATTTCTCTATTTAAACATTCCAATAAATAAGCATTTTCAATACTATATGATCTATATTTGAACATAAGTTTTGATAGTTTATCCAATTTGATAGCATAAGAGTCACCATTAGGGTGCCCACAGGACACACCACTATCCAATTTAAAACAATAATTCTTTAGCAACCATTCACCAGTTTCTTTTGATTTAGCATTAACAGTACCTGTAAATGCCTGGGTGGAAGTTAACGTTTTAGGTCTGGTTGCAACATCCCCTAATAAGTCATTTCCTGCTCCATCACTCTCCATTCCAGCCTCAAAAATCCTTGGTGTAACTACTGGATTAAAGGAACTACCATTCGGTCCTTCAGGATCGCCGGCGTCTAAATTATCGCCCATAAGCTCCCAACAAACAAACAGTAGAATGCAAATACAAATTGAAAGTGCAATTTAAGAGCAAAAACAGGCACTTAAATTAGTTGGAAGCAATGGATGCCTCAGATCTTTCAGTATCTCAGTGAAAAGCTGGTTTTAATGCTCAAGTGATACCAAACAGTCTAGATTCAGCAAGTCTGAATCTGGCCTAAGCTATAACATGCAGAAGAACTAGAAATTCAAAGTGCATAACAGCACAGTCAGAACACCAAAAAAAAGTTCAAATAAAGCAGCAATTCACCAGCAATTCCCAGCTTAGAAGGGTGTAGGCCATACTCTCCTGCCACAAGAGACTAGACCACAAACCCTCCTAATGTAAAACAACTAATTTTGGAGCCCAAGTGCTTAAGTCAGAACTAAGACACTTCAGAATAACAAACACAATAGGTGTTTAATCAGCAATTTCCAGCTTAGAAGCATGTAGGCTACCCCGTCTTGCCACAAGAGTTTATACCACCAATCTTCCTAATGTAAAGTTACTGGTGCCTCAGACTGCCCATGTTTGATTTGCAGCATAGGTGCTGGAGAGAATGGGACAGGGATGGTAAGAGTGAGCGGCTCACGTGATCTAGGGGAAGGAAGGTGACTCTGATGAATTGCTTGACTTGACATCAAGGGGGATCATTAGGTTTGACACCCACAGATCATATGCCTGCTGAGAATATATTGCCAAGTGGTGCCTTACAAAGATCATCCTGGGAAATAGTGTGTATGTGAAGGTGTTCAAGCTCCCCAAGGTAAGCAGCAATTATGGAGCTTGAAGGAACTGCTATTGGTGTTATGGGGTCCAAGGGGGCAGGGATATCTGCTAGGTGGGCACACTGAACTGCAACCTACTGCCTGACTCTTGCATTCTTTAGGGAACAAATATGCTGATAAAACTCTCCAGCCAGAGAATGATTGCCTTTTACAGTTCTCATCTGTGCTGGGAGATGCCTGGTTCTTATTCTAAGAGAAGAATAAGTGAGTCAATGGCACTAAGGGAGAAATGTAATTAGACAAGACCCAGTGAATAGGGCATAGAAAACAATAATCATGTTGCAGATCACTGAGGTGCAAATTACAATGATCAACCTGAAGAGACCAAACATCTCATTTAGAATTAGATAGGCTACATAGGTTCATAGGTGTGTACTAGGCTAATAGCCCTGGGGCCTTTACAAGCCTAGCCATAGGTTTACCCTGGCATAGTGTCACCCAATCTTAGTTCCCAGTGCCTCTGTCGAGTAGAGCCACTGGTGTTATCTCTGGGGTGAATTTTCTGTTTCCCATCCACTCATCAAGATTTCTCTTGAAGAGGGTCAGCGAGGTGCTCTGCTTGACATGTATGGGAAGTCTGTTCCATAGCATGGACAGTCTCTGGGTTATGAATCTGTCCCTCCAGCATGTTCTGTTAATTGTGGTAATGAGGTTGAGGTCTCTGGAGTGTGTGGCATGGAGGGATTGGGATTTCTTTAGATGTAGCATTTCTAACAGAGCTGGGTCAGACATGGCTTTCTAAGTCAAGCAGAGATCGCCTCTAAGTAGACAATATGAGACAGAGAATAGTTTGAGTTTTTTGAATATCTCCATATAGGACAAGTGTTTAAGGCCTAGAATCCTCTTTGTGAGGTATGTTTGCAGCCCCTCCAGTTGTTGCGTGTGTCTAGTGAGGTACATGCCAAATGGGGTATTGTACTCAATGATTGGCCTAATGAGGGAAGAGTAAAGGAAGACAATGACCTCTTTCTCCTGAATGCAAAACCCTTAGTAATGAGATGCACCACATAGAAGGACTTTCTGACCACAGTGACAATGTGGTGATCAAAAGAAAGGTTGCTGTCAACCTGTGTTCCCAGATCTCTTATAACGTCTTCTGTGTTCAGTGGACTACCATCAATGTGTTAAATCATGGGAACTGGGTTTTTCCCAAAGGGGATGATGACACATTTTTTGGCATTGAGCTTAAGGCCATGGTTCTGACACCAGTCGTTGGTCACAGTGAGGCCATTCTGTAGGATGTCAACATCACTTGGGGAGTTAATAATACCTCCCAACTTGCAATTGTCTGCAAACTTTGTCAGCCAGAGTACATTCATGTTGGCCTGGACTTCAGAGAAGTCGATACCAAACAGGAGAGGACCCAGGACTGAACCCTGTGGGACTCCACTCATGACTAATCAGAAGTCTGACTTGGAGTCAGCTACTTTCACATTGTGGTTTCTATCTGTCAGCCAATTTGCAACCCACCTAGTGATATAGGGGTTGATGCCAAACTTAGTGAGTTTTTCTATGATTCCTGAGTGGGTAATGGTATCAAAAGCCTTGGCCAGATCAAAGCAGGCTGTATAAACCACCTTCCCTTCATCCACAGCTCTGGTGACTGACTCAAAGAAGTCGACCAAGTTGAGCAGGCATGATCTACCCTTCACAAAACCAAACTGTGTGTGATCCAGAGTTTGGAGATTCCCAATATCCTTGTTTATTAGGTCCATGATGATGTGTTCCATAGCTTTGCATATCAGACTCATCAGGCTAATTGGGCGATAGTTCCCAGGGTCTGTAGTCACTCCTCCTTTGTGGAGAGGGATAACTGTAGCAGTGTGCCATTTGGCAGGGAAAAAGCCTGAGTTGAGGCTGTGATTGAACAGAGCACACAGGTGAGGTGCCAGTTCTCTCTGTAGTTCATGTAGAACACAACCAGGGATATTGTCAGGTCCCATAGAAGCTGTATTCTTGGCCTTGGACAGTGCTATTTTAACCTGTGCAGCAGTAATACTGGGTGCCTGGCAATCTACTGGTATTGTGGTTGGTCCTTTGGCGGGTGAGGGGGGTAAAGTTGGCACTGAATCTGTCAGCTAGTATACTGGCGATATCTGTTGGCTCAGTATAGGAGGTACCATTGTGCAAGTAGCTCAGAGCAAATCTGGGTATTGCTGTGGAGATTCTTTACATAACTATAGAAGGCCTTGTAGTTGTCTTTACTATCTGCTGCAATTCTGTTTTCATACCTAGTTTTAGAGGATTTGATGAGGGATCTCAACTTTCTGTTGAGGCAGATAAGGGAGTTTTTCTAGTCTTGGGACTTCACCTTATTCTGCATCAGTTTCCTCCTTCTGTTGTAGAGTTTGTTTATGGCAGGGGACCACCAGATTGGCTTCTTTTTTTGGAGGAGAGTGTCTTGGTTCTGTTGGGTATGATGAGATCCATGCATTTGTGTAAGTGTTCGCACAGTGCATCGGTGTATGATTCTGCAACCATGCAACTATTCTCCATTTGCATGGGAGCCATGAAGTTAGCCACCTCTGTTTTTAGGATCCCACAGTTAGCTTTGGAGAAGTTTTTCATGGTGGCTACCTTTGCGGGAGGGGTGGGAGGGATGTGGATTTCCAAGGTGATTAGTTTGTGGTCGGATCTAACCAGGGAGGAGCTGAGTATTGGTGTAGAGCAATGGTCGTCCATGTTAGTAATGACCAGGTCAGGGATGTTGCTACCTCTAGTGGGGGTAAGAATGAGCTGGTCCAGGGCAGTGGAATTAATAAATTCCAGGAAACGTTGGGCAAGTGTATTGGTACATGAGTAGTTTACCCAGTTAATGGAGGGATAGTTGAAGTCGCCTAGTAAGAAAGTGTTAGGTTGGACCCTAATATCCTCCAGGGTGCTTAGGAACATGGAGTGCAAGTCTTGGGACATGGTTCGGGACCTATAGCAGGCTATGACCTGAATCTCTGTCTTACCCAATGTTAGCTGCACCTGAAGTATCTCTGATGCATTATGTTGGGCTACCAGTCTGGAGGTCTGTGCATCTTCGGTCTAAATTCTGGGGCCGAAGAGTGTGGAATGAGTTATAGCCTGGTAGTGCAAAGGTGCTTTGGGCTGCCTTGAACCAGGTATCTGTTACAGCACAAATGTCAATGTTCTCCATTTTAAGGAGTTCCTTGAGCGAGTGCATTTTGAGATTTAGACTTTCAGCATTGAGCAACATGACCCTCAGATTGTATTTGTTTGTAGCTGTTATGGTGGTA